>NW_007256253.1:161887-194927 GCF_000164805.1 Carlito syrichta | reverse complement strand
CGAGGCCCGAGAGGTCCGAGAGGCCCAGCTCCGGGGGAGAGGGCCGCTGCTCGCAGCCAGCTTTTCCCTCTTCCTTGCTCTATTTTAAGTTATTTTTCCCCATATATTTTGGTGCAGATCTTGTCAGACGGGGAAAAGATGAGAAAATCACCAGAGGTGGGTGCTTCCTCTCACGGAAGACAGACACACAATGCAAAGTACCTTTGGAAGTGGTTTTATCTCCAACCAGAACACTTCTGTAAGGGGGGAAAATGATGTTTTATTTCCAAATTCAGAGAAATAAATGACATAAGCTTGCTCTATCTGGTTTTTTCTAGCATCAATATGCTCTTTTTTTTTTCCTTCCAGGGAACAGAGGAAAAGAGGGGAGTGAGCGGTGGGGAGAGGTGACTCTTATAGGAAAAGGTTTGAAGTGAGCTTTTGACCAGGAAAACTGTATTTTTAAGTTTGCCAAAGCAACATCCATACATGTAGCCAGATATCTGGTTTTAATCGGATGATTCAGGAGTTTCGGTCTATTGCAGGCTTGGGGTGGCCAAACTCCTGGGCCAATCATGTTCTATCCAAACTCACAAATTTCAGTTAAATGAGTCCAAAGAGTTGATTGCTAGGCATGGTAACTCCTTACCGTTGAAACTGTGCTTGCACATGCTGAGGTTGGGAGTTCCTGTCTTTACTCCTCTGTTCTTTTGGAGGTCAGAACAAGACCATTGAGAGCAGCAGTCTCCAGCCTTTTTGGCAGCAGGGACTGGTTTTGTGGAAGACAATTTTTCCGCGGACGTTGGAGGCATGGGGGACACCAGGCATAAGATTATCATAAGAAGTGCAAAACCTAGATCCCTCCCAGGCGTGATTCACAATAGAGTTTGAACTCCTATGAGAATCTAATGCCGCCGCCAATCTGACAGACAGACGAGGAGTTCTGTCTCACCCGTCCCTCACCCCCTAATGTGCAGCCACCAACTGATACTGGTCTGCAACCTGGAGACTGAGGACCTGATCTAGAAGTCAAAGAGTCAGTGTCCCCAGGACAGGTGATAGAGATATGGTGTTGTTTGCCGTCACTCTAAGGGAGGACCCACTCGGCCCAGTGTTAAGCACTTGACATTCCCCAACACTGTATCATCTCTTTACAGTTTCTAAGGCGCATCACACAACGGACTGCACACGCCCCCAAGCTATGCTGCAGAAAATGAGAGGAGAGCCCATGTTTGCAAAGCCTGCCCTCCCTGATGCCCCCTGTGGCTAGACAGGTCAGTTTCCACAGCTCTGAGCCACAAGGTGCAGGAGTCAAGGTGGTCGACCCCTCCCCAGCCTCAGGCAAAAAGTGAGCAGAGGGGAAACAGGCCCTTGATGCTATTTTTTCTACCTGATCACTCCTTCCCCAGAAAATTGAGAGAGAGAGCATCTCTCAGGCTTCTTCCTTTTGGGGGGTAGAAAGAAGGTGGCCACAAAAGACTGGGGGTGGCGGGTGAATAGGGAAGGTGGAATTAAAAATCGTCAAAAGGGGTGCATAGAAAAAGCAGAAAGCAGATGTGGTGGAAGAGAATAGGGGTTATGCATGAACCACTTGGCTTAGGGGTTGACTCTGGAGCTGGGTTTCACTTTGTAGAGGCATCTTTTGCTGGTTTGATTGATCGATTTTCCTTTTTTTGTTATTCTCTGAAATCTGAAAAGTAACATTTCTAAAAGAGAGTGACTTATTATTTCCCATTTTCCCTGGGGTAGGAGGGGCACTGTAGAATAAGGGGGAAGAAAATGCAGGTATGAATACACTCTCCAGGAAGCAATGTGACCTAATACTCTGTATACAGAACCACAAAATTAGATAAATACATATTTAAGTGTTATTCCTGAAAGCTTGAAAAAGAAAACTTACTTCTAAGGTAAGTCATATTGAGTTTCCATCCTAATCTGATTACCTTCAAATACCTGACTTGCTTCCTGGGGGTGGGTAATAATTGATAACTTCTTGAGACAGAGGGTTACTAAAAAACCATTTGAAGGCAGAAAGAACATAGTATATGTTCTAAATTATGGTCCTAAATTAAGTTGAACAACAATTTTGTTCATATCCTTCACGTTCTTTCCAAAGATTCCTCTTAAAATCACATTTTCTTATAATTTATATAGAATAAGAAGCCAAGAGCATATTTTTTAAACCATGAGCAAGCTATCTACAAACAGTATCCCAAAATTATTCCTTATGAATACAATATTGATTTTCAGATGCAGAGTTCCCTAACTATCCCCAAAATCTTATGCTGAAAACAATGCTAGTCTAGACTTTAAGAGGATATTGTAAAGGGTAATTCGTTCTGTTCTTTGACTACTTAAAGTTGGAAATCCTTTTCCTTTAATAACCTGTTATTTCAGCAGTTTAATAGCATTGCTGTTACCTGGAGTGGTTTAAAAAAAAATGTAGTGCCAAAATAAACTTGAAGGATAACTTGGAATTAATATCCCTACAGACTTTCCATTGTACATGTTTAATCACTGAACAATTAAAAATACTTTGAAATCACAGCATTTATTTGTGATGCTACTAATATTTCCTCTCCCCCTCCCATTATTTAACATAAATGAGTGTAGAAAAGCACATGATTTTTCTTTTCACTTGAGTGTATCTCCCACCCCTAAGGAAAAAGACTGGATACACTTCTGGATTCTTCAGTGATTCAATTCAGTTATTTTCCATGTAAAAGACTTGAATGGTTTTTCCATTTCCCACCTCTTTCCAGGTTGTCAGAATGATAAGTTTAAAGAGAGGAGGAAAAATAGAATAAAAGATATTATTATTCTAACCTTGTATTATAGGCATGTCACACGTTCCTAAAGAATTGTTTATGTAGTGAAGGAATAAGAACACATGAAGAAAGAACACACCACCCAGAGGCCCAGTTGCCAAGTGTGCTGAACAACAGACAACCTCTAAGGCTCCTGTCTGCAATCCTGGCTCTGCCCTCAATGCACTGTATGCCTTTGGGTAAGTCATTTAACCTTTCTGGGGCTCAGTTTCCCCATGGGCAAAATGGTGGTTATTATAATAACCCTCTTACTGGTATTTTGCAAAAAACAATGATTACAAATGAATGCAAATCATCTTTTGTACATTAAGAATGACATACAAATGCTAAGAAATAGCATAAGCCTGTAGTTCACCAAACACTTTTCCTGAAACAACTGGTGATGTTGCACGAATAGAATGATAACAAGATTTAGGAACCACCAAGCAAATTAGAACCAAGAGAATCATTTAGAAAGAATTCATGGTAAGCCACTGGACCAAAATGGACAAGTGGGAAAGGAGAATTAACTCTCATTTTTCATTTAAATTATTGTCATAAATAATGTTGCAGAGCAAACCATAAGATATACTTAGCCTGAGTTATTTTAAAATTGTTGTAGGAATGTTGAATGCTATATTACAGAAAGCATTTTATGTGAAAAAATATAGGATGCCTTGTTTAGTATTTATAATGTATGTCTTGTTCTATGAACAAGGAAGTTCTGTGTAGCTTTTTAAGAGAATGAGAGAATACATAACGATTAACTGAACATGTTCAGTAATGCTTTACTTTAATTTGGACCTAGGCTGAACAAAGCCTTTATTTGTATTGTATTTTTTACAGAGTTATGAATATTTGACATGGAATAACCTACGCTTTTGCATCCACATTTACTTCTGAAGAATCAAAATTTTCAGATTTAGAAACAAGTTATATTTAAAAGCATCCTTAAAGTCATATGCAGTCATATATTCTTTTTTACGAAATCTCAAAAATAAAACAATGACAAGTGAAGAGTGTATAATATTTATGATAGCAAATTGCAATAACCTACATACAGACTGAATTATTACAAATCAATTTTAAAAAGACAAATGACTCAGTAAGAAAAAATGATAGTTGGCATGAACAAGCAATTAGGAAAATATCAGGCACAGCTGCCCAACTCACATATGAGAAAGTATTTCATCCCAATAATAAACTAACATCAAAATACCCTGTGCCATGCATCAGGTAGTAGACGAATACATTAAAATTTTGTGAAGAAATAGCCAGAAGTAATTGTCATCCACTATAAAAAGTGGCGAACCTTTATCCCAGCCACTTTATTTTTAAGAATTTGTGGGGGGGAAAAGCCGCCATCATTATCATTGTACCTTAACATTTAACTATGAGGATAGTTACTACAGCATTGCTTGTTAAATTGTATAAATTGGGAGCAATTCTAAAAGTGCAACACTGCTCTCTTGCTTAAGTTAACTGTGATATGTGTGCGAAAGGCAATGTTATATAACTCATAGAAAAGGTATTGTGGTGCAGAGGGATACCTAATGAAAGAAGGATATTTCAAACGTGTTAGATGCAAAAGCAGAAGAGAAACAATAGACAGCGTATGATCCTATTTTGAAGAAGGAAGTAAGTATCTCGGGCAGGATATGGCAGTCTAAAACCACAACAATTTTAGTGGTTTACGACAGCCAAGGTTTTAGTGCTCACTCATATTCCAGGTCTCTCATGGCAGCAGGGAACTTTGCTCCACATTTTCTCAATCTGTGACCTGAGATGAAAGAGCCACCACCTGAAATATGGCTGGTCACTGCAGCCGAGCAGAAAGCTCCAGAACTGGCCTTCCCAACATAGTAGCCACTTACCACCTATGGCTATGGAGCCCTTGACATGGGGCTACAGTGAGCTGAGATTGCTATAAATACCAAATACTACCTGATTTCAAAGACTGTGTCCAAATAATAACGACAATAAAAGAATATAAAATACATTTAAATCATGTTATATTTAAAATGATATTTTAAATATCTTAAGTTTAAAAAATATATTGTTAAAATTAATTTGGCATTTCTTTTACTTCTTAATGTGTTACTAGAAAATTCAAAATTTCACACCTGGATCACATTTGTGGGAGCCACAGTGCTCTAGAGTGCCTTGTACCAGAAATTGAATGCTGCACCTCATTGGTTAGAATCAGTCACATGACCTCACAGGAAAGTCAGAAATTGCAATCGTACAATGCAGCTGGAAGGCAGCCAACTGGAAATCATGGGTGAGCTGTCCTAATAATTGCCACAGAAAGAAAAAGAGGTATGGGATGGGCGAGGAGGAGGATAAATTTTGGAGAGTGTATTTAAGACCATCTGGGTTAAAGTTATTTGACATCCAAAAATTTACTTGGGAAGTCCTTGGAAATATGTCCAAGATCTGAGTAGTCAACCTCTAAAGCAACCAAAATGGAGTCAAGACTGCCCCATAACAGCTGATAGAGAAAGAAATGCCACATCTATTGAAATATTACAGGTGAAGAAAAAAAGGACCAGAAACAATTTGGGCAAAAGACACACACACAAAGGGCAGACATTTGCAGAGAACAAACTTTGATCTATTGCTATTGAGATGCTTCTTATCTGGGCAACTCTATGTCGTATACCCCAGGGTAAGAAGCAACAGGCTTTTATTGATTGATTGATCAATGGATATGAATAGGGATATTGTTCTCCTGGGGAAAGCCAAGAGGTCAGCAAGTGTGTGTGTGTGTGTGTGTGTGTGTGTGTGTACCTCCATACATAATGAAAACCAGAAATACACACTCTAAAAGCTTCACCATCATTACTACTGGATAATGGGATCCCATGTGATTTTCAATTCTTTCTTTTTGCTTATCTTTATTTTCAGATCATCTACAAGAAATGCATGATTATCATGCCCTTTGCTTGGGGCTGAAAACAACATGTGACCCTACAGATTTCAATTACAGGAAGGCAAGATAATGGAATGTATACTCTGGAGGCAGACTGCTCGTGTTCATAATACTAGCACTATAACTATTGACAGGTTACTTAATTTCTCTCTTCCTAGGTTAATCTATCTGTAAAATGGAGGACAGTATTATTTCCTCCCTCATAAGGCTGTGCATTAAAAACTCAAATGAGGGCCGGATGTGGTGACTCACTCCTGTAATCCCAGTACTTTGGCAGGCGAAGGTGAGAGGATTGCCTGATCCAGGGGTTCGAGACCAGCCTGGGCAACTTGGTAAGACCTAGTCTCTACAATAAATAAATATAAAATTAGCCAGGCATGGTGGCATGCACCTGTAGTTCCAGCTACTTGGAAGGCTGAGGTGGAGGGATCGTCTGAGCTCAGCAGGTCAAGGCTGTGGTGGCTGTGAGTGTGCCACTGCACACCAGCCTGGGTACCAGACTGAGACTCTAATTCAAAAAATTAAATAAATAAAATAAATTTTAAAATCTAATGAGATTATAGGTGTAAAGAAGTGAGAACCCAGAGAAACCTTTCTGTAAATGTTGCCATTTATTATTATTAAATTCTCTCTCTTTTTCGTTTCCAAATGTAAAACAAAGACTGAAATCAGCTGAGATAGACTCCAATTTCCAACTGATGTTTGGAGAAGCGATCGTGGTATTTCCTTCGTCTTTGCTTATCCTCGTCCTTTAAAGAACTCTAAACCTGGGAAGCGCATTCATTTCCCTTGTATCTGCACAAGGCATTGATTTGTCAGGAGAAAAATACAAAGACTTTCACATTTTCTTCTGCTCTGTCTCCCGAATTAGCACTCCACTTCTGAATTTGAGGCAGCAAAACACCATTCAGGGTTTTAAGAGTGGGGAAAATATATAGAAATGAGAATAGCTTTGACAAGTTAACGTCAGTGTGAATGAGATTGGAGAAATAAAATTCTGTATATGAGTGCTTTCATTTTAAATGGTTTTACCAACTTTCAAATGATTAGACAATTTTGTTTCATTTCCTTTGGATTTACAAATTAATATTTTTAAGAGATGGAGTTAATAACCAGTTGAAAACTATAAAGTTTTCCTCAATTGAGGTTCGGAGTGTTGCTATATAAACTGACTTAGAGTTACAATAAAAATAGCAATATCGTGCAACACTATATTTGTATTTCTCAGTTCAATTGCTTTTTATTTTCAAACAGTAGACAACTAAGACATGCCTGAGTGAAGATTCCTAGGAGCCAAATAATTAATCCAACACTTATCCAAAATGCTGAACTAACTTTCATAATTCTTCAAATGAATATCACACCTTTGATGGGGATATACAAATTGTTTCAACCGGAGGCTTAAAGAGATGTGGTATAGTGTATACCGATTAATCAAGAACACCTTGTAATTTGTTGCATTTGGAATGTAGCTACCTAACTTCCTGAATATTTTAACCAAATACCTGTAGAATTGCACAACCATAACTACCTCCACCGAACGAAGTGAGATGGTACCAACACCAACAAAAGGCATAAGAAGGATCTCAAAGGATTCTAGCTGTTTCTGTACCCCCTGCACCCTCAAAGTGAAATCAAGAATTGAAAGAGATGTCAGGTTTAATATTCAATTAAAGTAAATACTTGTGACAATTATTCTACTATCTGATGCAAAAAAATAATAATAATTTTCTGGTCAAGTGTTTTCGGTCTTTGTCTCTTTTTAAATTTTTTCCTATGTGTGGTTTTATTTTAAAGTTCCACTGAGGCAATATACATATGCCAGCCAGAAAATGCAGATATTAAGGGATTTTATTCATAACGGGCTAAATTTGTCTCTTGTGAAAGATAAAAACACTTTAAAGTTGATGAGTCTATGATTTTAAGTAAAATCCTCATTCAAATGTGATTGCTTTATAGGTTTAACTCTGGTCAGAGTAATTTGTGTTCTTTCTATATATTGCTCCAACTATAATAAAGCTGTTTATGCAAATGTGAAATTGTTGCTATTGCAGAATCTTTCCAACCATGTAAGGTTGCAATGTTAAACTCCCATTCAAGATCAAAATTCCACATATTTACAACCTGCAAACATCCAAAATTCACATTTCAACATCTGTGTGACTGCCAACTTCTTCTGCAAGCTATATCGTGCTTTTTTAGAAGTGAAAGGAAAAGAAAAAGAAGTCTTGAGGTAAGTGCAATTGAAGAATGATGTCAAATATATATCAAATGTTTGCTAAGACATAAATTTTATTAATCAATAATACTTAGACACTGTGATAAGGCTGCAAAAACCTTAAACATTTTGCAGAATTTGTATAGCAGATTGTGGCTTGTGTATTTAAGACCTGACACAAATACAACACACACAATTTCCTAACACAAGCCTTAAAGGTTTTTTCATCTACAGTATGCAGTTTCTCTAAATATCTTTTATTAGATTAACTCTGAAATTGCGCATGTTTGTACTCTTAATAAACTCTTTATCTTCCCATAGTCTCTGTCGCTGAAAAAGTCAAAAGTTTATATCATATCTAGTATACTAAATACCTTTGAAGTAAATAACAACATGGTATCTACTGTTTTCTCAGATCTTTAAAAATAGTTTACTACTTCACATTTCAGCACCAAAGTAATTATGATAACTGGATTATGAATTATGAAAACTCAGACCATTGAATCATGAACAATTCCATTTCTTTTTTTAAATTTTATTATTATAGGAATTTGGGGTACAAGTGAGGATTAACTACATACACAGTCTGCATGCAGGTGAAATTTGGGTTTCTAACTGGCCCTCCTTCCCCATGGTAATAAACCACGTACACTTTGTGTTGTCACGTGCCGTCCACCCTCCTCCCTCCTTCCCTCCCTCCCCTAGCAGTGCCCAGGGACTGTTGATCCCTCCCTTGTGCTAAGGTGACTAATGGTCAAGGCCCACTCATGAGTGAGAACATGTCATATTTAGCTCTTTGTTTCTATGATAGTTCACTTAGTATGATGCTCTCCAACTCCATCTAATTTGCAGTGAAGTCCATGATTTCATTCTTCTTTATGGCTGCCTAATACTCTGTCGTGTGTGTGTGTTACTACATGTTCCTTATCCAGTCCACATTTGATGTATAGTAGGACTGGTTACATGTTTTGGCTATGGTGCATGGCAATAAACATGTGTGTACAGGTGTCTTTTTTGTAGAAAGATGTATTGTTCCTCTGGGTATATTCCCAGGAGAGGGAATTGCTGGATCGTATGGAAAGCCAATTTTTAGCTCTGTTAGAAATCACCACACTACTTTCCATATAGGTTGAACTAGCTTACACTCCACCAACAGTGTCAAATCGTTCCCTTTTCTCCACACCCATGTGAGCATCTGTTGTTTTTTGACTGACTGATGATAGTTATCCTTACTGGGATTACATGGTATCTCTTATGGTATTTCTTATGACTGAGTCGATTTTCTGGATTGTTATTGATCTGCTTAGAGTTTCAACTTCTTCGTTTCATTTGATTTGCATTTCTCTGATAAGTGACACTGAGCATATTTTCATGTGTCTGTTGGCTGCTCGTATGCATCTTTTGAGAAGTGTCTGTTCATGTCCTTTGCCCACTTTTTAATGGGGTTGTTTTTTTTTTTTCCTTCTACTTCATTCGAGTTCCTTGTACATCCTGGATGTTAGGCGTTTGCCAAATGCATAATTTGCAACTATTTTTTTCCTCATTCTGTGGGTTGTCTCTTTACTTTCTTGATGGTTTCTTTTGCTGTGCAAAAACAGTTTTGTGAGGTCCCACTTGTCTATCTTAACTATTATGGCATTTGTTTTGGGGCAATTCGTCAAGAATTTGTTGCCTACTCTGATGTGCATAAGGGTGCTTTCTACATTTTCTTCTAGGATGCTTGCAGTTTGAGCTTTTATGTTTAGGTCTTTGATTCAATTTAAGTTGATTTTTGTATATGGTGATATGCAAGAGCCCAGTTTAATTCTTTTGCATGTGGTCAGCCAGTTTTCCCAGTACCCTTTGCTAAATATAGTCTCCTTTCCCCAATGATTGTTATTGATGGTTTTGTCGCAGATGAGTTGGTTGAGAGACAGTGTTTTTGTTTCCAGAATCTCTGGCCTTTTCCATTGGTCTATGTGACTATTATTGTACCAATACCAGGCTGTTTTGATTACTGTAGCCTTGTAATAAAGTTTAAAATCTGGAAATGTGATACCTCCTGCTTTGTTCCGTTTGCTGAGGAATATTTTGGCTATTTGTGCTCTTTTCTGTTTCCAAATGAATTTTGGTATTGTCGTTTTTATGTCTGAAAAATGATACTGGTAGTTTGATGTGTTTTGAATCTGTAGATTGTCTTGGGTAGGATGGACATCTTAGTAATATTCATTCTTCCAATCAAAACAAATGTTTTTCCATTTGTTTGGGTCATCCTTGATTTCTTTGAGCAGAAGTTTGTAGTTATCATTGTAAGGGGCTTTCATTAATCTGGTTAGGCAGATGCTGAGGTATTTCATATTTTTATGGCTATTGTGAATGAGATTGTGCTTTTTATTTGGTTCTCTTCCTACTTGCTGCTAGTGTATAGAAACGTAATGTGTTTTGCACATTGGTTTTGTACCCCAAGACTTTATCGAGTATGAGGAGTCTTTTAACACACTCCTTAGGGTTTTCAAGGTATAAAAGTATATGCAAAGAGGCTTAGCTTCCTCTTTTCCCATTTGGATAACTCTGATTTCCCTATATTGCCTGATTGCTGTGGCAAGGACTTCTAGTACTATGTAGAACAGAAGAGGTGAGAGAGGGCATCCTTGTCTAGTTCCCATTCTCAGGGAGAATGTTTCCAGCTTCTGCCCATTGAATAAAATGTCGGCTGTGGGTTTATCATAGAAGGCTCTTACTGTTTTGAAGAATGTTTGTTCTATGCCTAGGTGCTCAAGGTTATAATCAAGAAGAGATACTGTATTTTGTTAAATGCTTTTTCTGCATCTAATGAGATAATCATGAGGTTCTTGATTTTACATCTGTTAATGTGCTGAATTACATTTATGGTCTTGTGAATGTTGAACCAGCCCTGCATCTCAGGAGTGAAGCCCACCTGGTCATGGTGACTGAGCCTTGAGATGTGTTGTTGGATCTGATTTGCTAGAATCTTGTTGAGAATTTGTGCATTTATGTTCATCAAGGAGATTGGCCTGTAATTCTCTTTCCTTGTTGGGTCTTTGCCAGATTTGAATATCAGTGTGATACCAGCTTCATAAAATGAGCTGGGGAGAATTCCACCATTCTTGATTGCCTGAAATACTTTCAGTAAGATTGATATCAGCTCTTCCTTGTATGTCTTGAAGAATTCAGCACTTTTTTTGACAGGGAGATTTCTTATGACTGAGTCAATTTCCTGAATTGTTATTGGTCTGTTTAGAGTTTCAATTTCTTCTTGTTTCAACAATGGGAAGTTGTATCACGTCAAAAAGCCCTCCATTTCCTTTAGGCATTCTAGTTTATTTGCATACAGGTGTTCATATTAATCTCTAATAATCTTTTGAATTTCTTCAGGGTCAGTTGTGACTTTGCTTTTTATGTTTCTAATTGTGTGTATTTGGACTTTTTGTTTCTCTTTTTTAGTCAATTTGGCCAGGGTTCTATCAATCTTGTTTTTTCTAAGAACCAGCTTTTTCTCTTGTTGATCCTTTCTATGATATTTTTGTCATCTATATCCTATAATTATGATTTTATCTTGGTGATCTGGATTCTTCTGCTGAAGTTAGGATTTAGATGATTTTAGCTGTCCAGCTCCTTTAGGCACAATATCAGGCTGTTTACTTGTGATTCTTCTGTTTTCTTGATGTGCACATCCAATGCTATGAATTTTTCTCTTAACACTGCTTTCACGGCATCCCAGAGGTTCTGATGTGTCTTTTTCATTTGTTTCCTGGAATTTTTCTTTTCTGTCTTGATATCCGTATTGACCCAGAAGTCATTCAGCAGCATATTTTTTAGTGTCCATGCCTTTGTGTGCTTTGGGGGATCTTGTTGGTGGCAATATTTATTTCTATTTCACTGTGATCTGAGCAGATGCATTGTCTTATTTCAATCTTTCAAAATTTTCTCACACTTGATTTATGTTTGAGAATGTGATCAGTATTGGAGTATGTTCCATGTGCTGATGAGTAGAATTTCTTCTCTGTAGATGTCGGTTGGAATGTTCTGTAGATACCTATTAAATCCATTTGATCAAGTGTCAAGTTAAGGTTTGAATCTCCTTGTTGGTTTTTTGCCTCAATGATCTATTTAAAGCTGTGAGTGGGGTATTTAGGTCTCCAACTATGATTGTGTGAGAGTCAGTGTCCTCTCTTAGTTTGCTTAGTAGTTGTTTTATAAAACCATGTGCTTCTGTTTTGGGAGCATATATGTTTAAGACAAATAGCTCTTACTGGTGGATTGAGCCTTTTATCGTTATGTAGTGTCCTTTTTAACTTTTGATGTTTTGAAGTCTGCTTTGTCTGATGTCAGAATAGCTACACCTGCTCTCTTCTGTTTTCCATTTGCCTGAAAGGCCATTTTCTAGCCCCCAACTTTGGGCCTGAGGGGGGCCATTGCAGTGAGATGAGTGTTATGGAGGCAGCAGACTGTTAGATCATGCTTCTTTATACAGTTTGCCACTCTGTGTCTCTTCAGTAGCACATTTTAGTCCATTCACTATCAAATCGATTATTGAAATGCGAGAGTTTATCTAGGGGCTCTTAGGAGATTGCTTTGTTTCTTTTTTACTTTTGTATTTACATATATGTGTATTTTCATTTTGTGAATGCTCTGCTAACTCTGTGTCTGCCTGTACTTTTGTGATGGTTATGACCTTTTTTTCTGTGTTCAATACTTCTTAAGCTTCTCCTGAGGGGCTGGTCTGGAGGCAACACATTTTCTTAGAAATTGAAAGTCTGGGAAGAATTTTAATTTTCTATCACTGATGAAGCTCAGCTTGGTGGGATAGGAAATTCTTGACTGGAATTACTTAACTTTAAGAATGTTAAAAATTAGACTCCAGTGTCTCTGGCTTGTAGTGTTTCTGCAGATGAGTCTGCAGTGATTCTGATGATTCTTCCCTGGTGGGTAGTCTGACCTTTCTCTTTTGCTGCCCTTAGGACTTTTTCTTTCATGTTTACTTTGTAAAGTCAGATTACTGTGTGTCTTAGGGGTGGTCTTCTCATGTGATACCTTATAGGGGTTCTCTGAATCCCTTATGCTTGAATGATCACTTCTCTAGCAAGCTATGGAAAGTTTTCTTGGATGACCACATGGAATGCTTATTTCATGGTGTTCTCAGTTTCCTTTTCTGCTTTAGGGATACCAATAAGGTATAGATTTGGCTTCTTGATATAGTCACATATCTCTCTAATGCTTTGCTCCTTCCTTTTGAGCTTTTATCCTATGTTTTTGACAGACTAGATTGATCCATATTTTGGGCTTCAAGCCCTAAGATTCTTTCCTCTGCCTAGTTAATCCTACTTCCTATGCCTGTCTCTGTGCTTTTCATTTCCAGAATGAAGTTCTTTCCTTTATTTCAGAATGGACTTTTCTAAAATTGTCCAACTTCACTTTTGCTTCCTGTATGACTTTGGTGAGTTTTACATCTAGTTTTTCTTGGTTTTCTTTATTCTTTTCAGCCATCCAATCTCTGATTTTTTTGACTATCATCTGGGACAGATCATTTGTTCTCTTATGGCTGCTTTTTTGGGCACTGTCTCTTTAGTACTCTGAGGTTTTCCTATATTTTCCTCATTTGTGATAGGCCTTTCTTCCCTCTCTGTAATTCTATTTCATTTTATTGCTCTGAAGCTAGTCACTGACCCTCTGTTCTAATTCTAGCACCTCTCTGTGGGTCAATAAAGGGCACTCAGTGAGAGAGAGAGGGGCATTCACTTCCACTCCTTGTTCTACCCTGTGGCAGGTCTCTCAACTATAGCAACCCCTGCTGTTAGCACTCTGCAGGGAGTGGATGGGCAGATCCCTTCTCTCCTGTCTGCTGTTTACAGTTTTTAGCCCAGAAGTCTTCCCACAGAGAAAGACTTTGGGTGTCTTTCATGTCACTCCCTTCTTGTTCAGGTCCACATTCTGCTCTTGGAAAAGAGCAGTTTCCCTGTCAAGAAGGAAAAGGGAGAGGACCTGCCCTGTAGGCATGCAGGTCTTGGAGGTGATTCTTACTGATCTGTCTGACGATGGGTCCATCAAGTTTCACTCTGCAAGGGTGCATTTTCTGCCTCGGAGCCAACCACCAGGCTCTGCTAGTGGAAGCCACTTTCATGGTTGCTGACCCAGTGTGGGATTTTTTTCCCCATTCTGCTTGGGTCCCATTCTGGTTTTTTTTTTTCTGTGATTGTTCACTTAGTATGCTTCTGTGCCCTGACTAGGACTCCTCCTTTGTGGGATCAATGACTTGTCATTACTGGGAAGGGATGAATGGACCCAAAGCATCTTAGTTATGCTCACCCACTCTTGTTCACCAGACAGGGAAAGCCTGACACATGGTAGGGATGGGGATCCCAGATACCTGCATTTGCCATCATTTTCTGGTCTCTATGTGTTAAAAGAGACATTTGCTGGGTGCAGGGTGCTTCTCCAATTCAAAAGCGTTCAGGGCATCTCTGTCTATTGATGGCTTAGTCCCTATTCTGCCTTGCTTGGTGACAGTGCCACCAGTCTGCTGTTCCATGGTAGCCATCTTGGATCCCCACCCCCAATTTCTTTTGGGCTGTTTGTTATCATTTCTATTATCTTGGGTTGACCCTTCTGAATTTGGAAGTAACAAGGAAGGCAGTAGGTATTGCAGAGAAAGTGAGTAAAATAGTAGGCTGCTCTGACACATAAACCAATTGCTGACTTTTATCTTTTAGAATTGTGGGGAACATGTGAGAATTTACCACCTAAGTAACTTATGAGCAGGTGAGGTGTGGACTTCTAGCAAACCCTCTCTTCCCCTGATAGAGGACCTGGCACCCAGTATATGACTGTGTGCCCCTCATTCCTCTATCCTCCTTCCCTCCTATAGCAGTTCCCAGCATCTGTTGTCCCACCTTTGTGCTCATGTGATCAGTGCTGGGCCCACTTATCAGTGAGAATATACAATATTTGTTTTTTTGTTTCTGTGACAGTTCACTTAGTATGATGATCCCCAGCTGCAGCCATGTTGCTGCAAAGGACTTGATTTTGTTCTTGATGGTTGTACAATATTCCATGTGTATGTACCATATTTTCTTTATCTAGTCCACTTTTTTTTTTTAAGTTGGAGTCTCACTCTGTTGCCCAGGCTGGAGGGCAGTGGCACACTCCTGGCCACTGCAGCCTCGACCTGCTGGACTCCAGCAATCCTTCCACCTCAGCCTTCCAAACAGCTGGAACTACAGATGTGCGCTACCACGCCTGGCTAATTTTTTTTTTTTTGACTTATTGTAGAGATGCGGTCTCACCATGTTGCCCAGGCAGGTCTCGAACCCGCGGGCTCGGGCAATCCACTCACCTTGGCTTCCCAAAGCATGGGATTACAGGCTGAGCCACCGAGCCCAGCATATCCAGTCTACTTTTGATGGGCATCTGGAATTGTTAACTTTTAGAGGAGAAGGAATTAAAACTTATACAAGAAAATGGATTCTGTGCTACTCTAGTCATACATCTGATCACCCTTGAGTGCTTGCACCACACCCTCCTCAGTGACTATGGCTCTCTGCCCTGGAATTCTCTCTGTTTTCCGATTCCCTGTTCAATCAAGTTTCAGACCAAGATACCTCCTCTATCAGGGCTTCCTTATCTAACATAACTACCACTGTATTTCAAGGACAGCAGTCATTTCCAATGTGCACCATGTTGTAGTTAACACTTCTGCCAGGTGTCTTTCTGCTTCCCTTAATCATTTAGTGTTTTTGAGTCTTAGTTTGCTCGTTTGTAAAATACGAACACATTATAACAATGAGTAACACCTCTTTGTTATTTGGCTATTATCGCTTTTGCAAATTCCACTGTATCTCACTCACATGAGTAAATTTTGAATGAATGACAAAATGCATATGGAATAAACAGGCCAGATGCATCACTGCCTTCTACTGATGTGCAGTTTTGTTCTGTTTTGTTTTTAGTTTTTTCTTGTCGTTTTTTCAAACAAGGTAGCAACAAATACCACAGGGAAGCTGAGGCCTGAAAGGTAAAATGTAGTAGGAATAAATAGGAAGTTATGCATTTAAGTTTGAAATTCAGTTCCAGAAGTAGAGCATTTATACATTTGACAGACATTTTCATTAAACACCTACTAGGTCTGGACTGGGCTGGGCTCTTATGACACAAAGATTTTTTTTAATGTCCCTATATTTAATAAGTTCACAAGCTGACAATATTGGCAACAGAAAAGGGAGAGATGACAGTTAAATAGAGTACACACTGCAATGACAGGCTTTAGTGCTTTAGTGCATATTCTATGAGAGCACAGAAAAAGGGGAGAAATTACTTTTCCTAGGGAGGGAGTGTGGATTGGGGCAGCCTAAGAAAGTTCTGAAAGGGAGAAAAGCCCTCAGGTATTTGGCTAGCAATAGCTGCTAGCACTGATTCACCCAGCTACTTCTAAGATAATTACGAAGATAGAGAAGATTCGAATTCAGACTATCACCAACTAATAAGTTACAGATAATAAGTTGCAGAGCTGAGCCATAAAGCCAGGGCATCCCACTTTTAACCACTAAACTATGCTGCCTCTCAGTCTCATAAATGATAGCATTCTGTTCCAGCTAAGCTTATTACACAATTGAGACACTAGGAGAACTATTAAATTTTAAAAAATCATTTTTCTTCCATGAATCTGTAAATAAAATAATACAGTGAAATTTTATTGCCAAAAACATGAGTAATGATTTACTGCATCTTTAGAGGAATCGTCTAAACCATCTGGAATTTTTTTTTCTTGTAATCAGTAAAGACTCCTAAGGCAGCCAGGGTAGCTGTTATCTGTCATTAAACTCCCCCTTGACATACTCTTCCATGTAGAACCTGTGAGTGTTCCTGTGTGAAGTATTCCCAAAACTGAGTGCACACAGTGTGCCCTTTACGTGTGCATGAAGGGAAGCACACAGAAATGCAGAGTGAAATTCTGGAGAGTTTTTTTTTCTTTTGGACTTCTCTACATTTTTCTAGTATTCTACAAAGGACGTGCATTTTTGAAAATCAGTCAGAGACATAGCATGTACAATTGGGGATTTTTATTCTATAGGATTATGATTTTTCTTTTGTAAATACTTAGAAGAAAAAAAATAAACTAACTGACGTGGTATATGGGATTATGGTGAGCTTTGTTATATTGCATGATTTGTTTTCCCATATACATTTTTTTCTTCCTTTCGAGTCATGGGCTTCCCTCTGTCACCCAGGCCATAGGGCAGTGGCACCATCACGGCTCACCATAGCCTTGGCCTCCTGGGCTAAGGCAATCCTTTCACCTCAGTCTCCCAAGCAGCAGGGACTACAGGAGCACATCACTGTGCATGGTTAATTTTTTATTTATTTGTTTGTTTGTTTATTTATTTTGTAGAGATGAGGTCTCACTATGCTGCCCAAGCTCTTCTCAAATTCCTAAGCTAAAGCAATCCTCTTGCCTTGGCCTCCCAAAGTGCTAGGATTGTAGGCATGAGCCACACGCCTGGCCTGTTTCCCCGTATTTTCTAAAATGAGCTTTTATTATTTGTAAAATGGACTAAATAAATATGTTCTTAACATATAAGCACAAATGTCAATGCACACTAATAGATGTGCACACGAGGAGGGAAGCCCCAGAAGGGTTGTGCAGGCAGAGAATGGAGGTCTGAGCAGCCCCAGCATGGAACTAGGATACAGCCTGTCCAGAGAGTGGCTAGAGCCCAGTGTCTAGAGATGAGCTTGCCCTCAGAGCATGGAAGAGGATGGAATGGAGGTCCTACCTGAAGGTATTCCCCCTACCCCTAGGGATGCCCCTCCAGGAAAGAGAGAGGATGATGGGTAAAGATGCTCGGCTTTCATGTCCAGAGTGAGAAAGTTGATAAAATGTGCACCCTAAGGCAGGAGATGGAGAAGGGGCAGGGTGGAAACTTGAGTGATGTCACTGCTACAAATGAAAGAGTGGACCAGGAGAGGGGATACGTTTAGAACAGGGCCAGAATGTGATGTGATGTGATGTGATGTGAGGTGAGGTGATGCAGCAGGCCACACTTTGGGCAGGCATGATTGGTGAGAGGATGCAGAATTAGAGCGCAGCATCTAGATTCTAGACCCAACCAAGCCACCAGAAAACTGCAGAGATGGTCAAGATCGACCTCCCTGCCTCAGCCTCTTCAGAGCTGCAACCCGAGGTTCTCACTCCGAGTCCACTTTTCTTTCCCTGGGTTGAATTCGTTTAGTCATCCGCTGAACAATTACAGTTGGATGAATCAGAACTCCCCCTACCACCCGCACTTGGGGAGCCCACGTCACAGCAGCCTCTCAAGGCAGTATGGATGGAATAAAAAAATGTGACATTCCAGAATTCCCTCGTTAAGTGTGCGTGATCTCTGTCCAAAGCAGAGTTGACATACTCAGGGTCTCCTCTAAAAGACGAGGCAGAGTCCTGTAATTCCAGATCATTCTCACAGAAGGTTCGTCTCCTCTCCCTTTTCAGGAAGATGGTTTCTGAATTTCATCTGTAAATTTATTTTTCTTTTTGTCAAAGGAGTAGCACACTTCATTTCTTTAAGTAAAATACTTTTGCCAAATTTACCTGAGTCTTCAAAACAGTCTATAACTGAAAACTCCACTGTGGCCTGGTCGGAATGGGACTTCCTTCGAGTTTTGCCAGGAGCCTTTGGCTTCTGGCGGACCAGGAATTCCATGGTGCCCTTTATTACCAGGCTTCAGTATTTCCATTTCAAGGCCTGGTAAATACAGGACCACGAGAGAAAAAAAAAATTAATGGGAGTATTTTCAAACCTTTGGAAAACTTCGGATTTGATATTTGGCAGGAGTGCTAAGAGGGTGGTTAAAGAAAAAAAAAGTGCAAATGCTCAAAACGTTCTTTAAGGTTGAGTTTGAGTCCAATTTACTCCGTTCTTTTTTCACACTGGAGCTAGCAAGGTTGCATTTTTTCCCCCCTGCTAACAACTCTTCCCTTATTCTATGGAATGTTTAATTTGCCCTTTGAAAGAAAGTATGATTTGTTCCATTTTCCATGTGCAATTTCTGTGCTATTTACAGACGAAGATAAGAATCAAGAAGGATTCATGTGCCAAAAGCATAAATTCAAGCCTGAGAGAGGAAATCAGAGTCCTAAGCCCCAACTTGGAATGACTTACTAGCTGATTGTAGCGACAGAGCCATCTCCACGCCCGGCTCTCGTCTGACTCAGTGATACGCTATGTGCTAATGGAGACGATTATCCCAAGCATCCAGTGAATCAAAGCATGGTCTAAACCAAAAATCAAAGAATGTGTCTGGCAAAGCACCAGAACTTCTAGAGGATTTGCTGAACAAAGCCACCAAAAACCTTCAAAAACTGTAGCATTACTCAAGTCATCCCTCACACCCCAATAATGGTGGTGTGATATGCAGGCACCCATTATTATGCTGCACAAGTCAGCTTGATCACCAGCAAAGGATCCATGTTAAAATTAATCCCCGTTAATAGAGTAGCCGATATCTAACTGGGGCCTTTTTTAAAACATAAAAATATGTAGACCAAACAATCTCAAAATGTTAACCAAAAACAAAGTGATAAGCAAGCGAACCAAGCTATGGGGAAAACTGGTTAAATCTGATGTGAAACCACCATTTTACTAAACCCATCACTTACTGAGTGCTATTTACATATGCTCTGTCCTTTTCTCTTTCTCGCTATCTCAGCTATGGTCTGCTCCAGGGACACTCGCCACCAGGAATGATTTGCTTTCCATTCCAGTCTGTTCTCAGCTGTCTGGCCCTGCACAAGCGCTCACAGAACTCACGGCTACCGACCACCCACCCTACCCCCTCACCCACTTTTTACTCTGAGCATGCAGGGCTCCAATCAGTTCTCCATAGCAGAGAGAGACTGCTTCTTGCTTTTGCAGACAAACATGTTAATTGCCATCACAGGCAGAATGAAGGACTTTGTTTTTACCCTACGCGTACACTCCCCAAGATGTAACACAAACTACCACCTCTATCTCACAGAAACAAGGACAAGTCCTTCTTTTCTAAGCGGTTCTTTGAAACAAAGAACCCCCGTGGCCTAGACACATGCAGCCTGCACACACAATTCTCATACATCTGCATATGAAGAGAACCATTACCACGATGGATACAATTTATTATATTTACTTGACTAGTTAAAGAGTGAGTGCTAAAAGGGACTCAAAAATATTAGAACCAGATGTGGTGGCACACACTTGCAGACCCAGCTACTTCGGAGACTAAGGTGGGAGGATTGCTTGAGTACAGGGGTTTGAGGCTGCAGTAAGCTGTATCACGCCACTGCATTTCAGCATGGGCAACAAAGCAAGAACCCGTCTTAGAAAAATGCAACACACACACACACACACACACACAAAATATTAGCTAGGGCATCTGGAAGTGGTAAAGCTAGCATCTTCAGAGAGGGGTCAGCATTCCTGCACTCTGTTATCCCATCTGATCATGTCACCAGCTCTCTCTCCACCACTGACTCTTGAGAAGCAATGCATTATGAGCAAAAAAGACTTCTCACGGATCCCTCTTCAGATGTCAAGAGGAAACCATTACAAGTACTCAGTAGTAAGTACCCAGAGTTGGTGCCCAACCATAAAAGAGATTATAAGGGGGCCTCAGTGGAAAGAAGCCATGGTTCTCTTTCAGTTCCTGGGGACACCCTGTGATCACCCATGTGACAGGAAAGGCAAGACTGCTGGACCCCTATTGGGTAGCCAAGTACGCCAGAGTAACTATTCCAGGTAAATGGCATTATTTTTATAAATGGTTTTAAGTAATATTGGTCTATAAAATGATTGAGGAGAGCTACATTTAACCTTTGAGATACTTATGTCTCAAAGACTTTCAAGTTTATTTCTGTACTCTGAGATTAATCACCTAAGGGAAAACTGCCCTGCAGACTTATTCTCCTAAAATCACCCAAAACTCACTCACATAACCAAAATCAAGCAGTGAAAAGTGCTATAAGGTCTCCTAATGCTAAGAAACTGGAAGTCTCCAAAATGAACTCTTGTGCCCATGGCCAAGGTGTGGTAAAATAAGAACTCTCTCCCATATTGCTGCAGAGAATGCAAATGAGGCCAAACATTCTGGAGAGTAGATTGACCACATGGATCAAGCTTCTTACAAATGTTCTTATCCTTTGACCTAATAATTACAGTTCTTGGAATTTATCCCAAGGAAATTATCAGAGAAGCAAACAAAGAATTATGTACAAGGATGTTCATTGCAATGCTATTTATAATAGCAAAAAATTGCCACTGCCTAATTAAGCCACAATAGGGATTTAGTTAAGTAAATTATAGTAAATCCATAGAACAGAATGCTATTCAGCCATTAAAAACCATGTGTTCAAAGAATGCAAAATGGCTCAGGGAAATGCTGACAAGATAATGTTAAGTTAAACAGCAGGCCACAGCACGTTAAATGCAATGTGACCCTAGAAGCGTAACTACTTGCATGTTCATATGATATGTAATATGCATATATAAAAGTTGGAAGAAAGAAAATGTACATTGATTGTGGTTTACTTAGTGCTGGGAATGTGATAAAACCTTTTAAAAATTAATTTATAGAGTCATCAAAATAATTCACGAGGACTGTTTTGATCTCTATTTTGACAACGAGAAACCCACAGCACAAAGAGATGAAGTTGCCTAGATCCCTCAGCGAATACATGGAGTAGCCATTGTTTGATCCTGACAACCAGCTTCTACATAACACTATCCACTGTGTTATTTTTGCATTTTCCCCATTTTAGGGGTAAACATATTACTTTTATAAGCAGCTTTTAAAAGGTTCTAAACAGTGTTGAAAATGAGAGTAATTAGCTTAATTATTGAAATTAAGCTATTATAGTCTTACTGAAACGAATGGGATATGTTTGATTTGCTAAAAGCAGGACATGGTTTTATATAATCTTTTAACCTATTCATTAATTATTTGGATTCTGAAAATGCACCATTTGCTTTGCCTTTTCTATATTTTGGTGCTTTTATGTTTAATATGGCATTTTGTGAAGCAGGAGGGAAACGTGGGTGGGAGGATTTACTAAAAGATAAGTCAAAGTATGGGGCGATTTTCTAGGTGACTTCAGTCTTCCTGAAGAAAGATAAGGTAAGCTGCTCAGAGTGAGTTGGGCAGGGGTGGAAATGGAAATTAAGGAGAGCAAATGTTCTAAGATAACTGCCTTGACATGAGCCAATGAGAAGTAAATAAAGGATAGAAAATTATCATTATTAACAATAATGGCAAAGAACAAAGGAACAGAAAGAAAGCTCTGGACTTGTGTGTGCATGAATGGTGGCGGAAGATGGGGTGTCTTGCTAAAGGTGGACATTCTTTATAACGGAACTGCTGGGCAGCAGTGTGCTCTTGACCATGAAGACGGTGGCGGGTGGAGAAGTGCACCTCCCTCTCAGTGCGTGTCCTGGGAGGGCCTGCATCAGCTTCCTACGCATCAAGGAGAATGTGCGACCTGTGACCCCACAGACAGCAGTCTGACTATCAGATCAGCATAAATTTCCAACAATGAAAAGGAGTGAAGTTAGGTATCATCGTGATGTCTTGTGAAAAAACAAGGGTTATACAATGTGAAATCCTCTTTTTAAAGTTTAATACGGAGGGCGACACTCTATATGCAGGCCCTCTGACAAGAGAGGAAAGCTTTCATAAATTTGGGGATATTATAGAGCCATTAGAATTACACTGATTGAATTATAGGAACAATACAAGGGAACTTATACAAAGTTTAATAAAAATTCAGAACATTTGTATAATATGTTCTATTTTTTACTTAAATTTATAAAGAACGAATGTGCAGAAAGGACCTCTAAATAGTCATAGCAATTTCCATCAAGTAGGAGAGTGGCTTTGTCTGCTTGGGCTGCCATGACACAGATCCATAGACTGAAGGGTTAATAAACAACAGAAAAGTGTTTCACACCGTTCTGAAGGCTGGAAGTTCAAAACCAAATCACCAGAAAATGTGGTGTCTGGTGAAGGCAACCTTCTTGGTTCATAAATAGCACCTTATGTCTTCACATGGTGAAAGGGGCTTTTTAATAAAAGCACTAATTCCATTCATCAGCCTCAATCCCAATGACTTAATCCTCTCTCAAAGGCCACAACTCCTGATACCATCATCTTGGGGGCGAGGATCTCCACATATAAATCTGGGTCGAGGAGAAAAGGGGGCACAAACATTCAGAATACAGAAAAGAGTTACAAGGGATATTTTTCTTATTTATGCCACTAAGTCGTTTTTGAATTTTTTTCCAAAAAATAAATATTTGGAAAATCCTTTGATGGCTGTGTCTGAGATCAAAACCCTCACCTTGGCCTGTCCCAATCAGTCCCCACCACTGCACTCATCACGTATTTCCTTGCCCTGCTTCCCTCTCTACCAGTATATCCGTGCCAGCATACAAACACGTGTGCATACCCGTAGTCGGGGCCATTGTCACCATTCTATGATCAGCACTTTATCATCCTTCTTGGGTCTGATTCCTGGTCTTTGTCACCCTTGATGACGGTGACTTTGACGATATTCTCCTGACACCCAGTCTCTGTTCTCTAATAACTGAATCCCAACCACACTTCAAGGCCCACCCGAAGTGCAAACTCCTCCCCTGAACTTTCCTCTATCCTTCCATCAAGAGGGATTTAGCTCTCTCTTCTGCAGCATTTCAAATCTCCTTTCCTTTCCCACATTCTAGCCTACACAGTGATCTGTGTGCATATATCTCTCCTCCACCAACACCTAATTTTCTTCATGGCTAGAATGCTTGTCCCTGTATTTCTGTATCTATTCCCTTCCCCTACTTCTCAGCACCTAGCACCTGCAATATTCTCAGCACCTAGTGCCTGCAATATAATGAGCAGGCAACGAATATTTACTGAATTGAGTTGACAATGTCCCCCAGAGAGCAATGAGAAATGTGACTTCTTTCTTTAAGCTTGGCACCTGGGCTCTCGAATGTAGAAAGTAGAACCTCCACAGGAAGATGAAGAAGAATTAAAGTGCTTTTGGAGAAAGACAGAGCCTGGTCATGTTAAGAATCTGAAGGAAGAGATTTTTTTTAATGTGTTTCTGCTCTATGGGCTTTGTCCACTATGGGACAGAGAGATTCCAGATGACAGACCAGAGTCTGAGGAAGGGAACGAGAAGAAGAATGTGACTGTTTACCTTAGGAGAGCAGGGTGGGAATGAGTGTTCAAAGCTTCTTCACCACAGCATGACATGCAAATTGGAATGAAAATGAGTAAGAAACTGGGAGAGAAACCTTCAGTGCTTTAGGAGATAACCAGGTCACTGAGAAGATGCAGAAGGAAATACTGTGGGTGTGGTTCTAAGTCAATACACAGAACGAAATTACCACTGGATCCAGTATCCTCCTCTCCTAATTTTAATCAGAATTCCTGACAAACTCCTCCCCTGAGCTTTCCTCTATCCTTCCATCAAGAAATACTTTGTTTCATTTTCCCACAACCATTTCTTAATCTGACCCTTCACAGTCAATTCTTAAGCAACCTGCAGTCATTCACTAAAATTTTATGCGGAAAAATTATGTGGAACATTTTTTTGTGTCTACTATTTAGGCCTCCAGGGACTAAATCCCAACAGCAATATCTTCTGCTGTCCTGCAGCTGGAACTGGGTGGTCCATTTAACCACACTAACATTTTCCTAGGAAGCGCCAATTTTAATATGGAATAATTCAACATATTCATTATCGCCTATTTACACTCATGTAAACCGATGCTCCCAGAGTAACCAAACTTTAAAATGTTAATATAAACATTATGCCTCTTTTAATTGCAATAGACACATTCCTACGTAATTTAATTCCAACAAGACCTCTTACTAATAAACAAAAAACACATTTTTGGCAGCTCCCCTGTTCAGCGTAGAGCAGAGAGGAAAGTTAGGGGTTTCTACAGCAAGCATCAGCAAGTTGTCTTGCACCCTCTCTGTCTGAGGCCTTCTGTGGACTCAAACTCGCTCCAATCACCTATTCGTTGCGTATTTCAACAGACACTTGTTTTACATGGGCTGATCAACTTTTAATCTCGGGTACTGACTTTGTTAAGTTTGTGTGGCCCAGTTCTCCTTCCAAATTTATCTTGGAAATCGTTTCTTCTGCTTCTATGGTGGGAAAAATTGCATCCTTGTCAGTATGACATTCAAGTCATCGCCTGGAACGACACTGGGCCTCAATGAAGTTTTGAACATGTTTCTCTAAACTTTGGGGAAAGAATAGTCAAAACAAAACACTGACTCTACAGACCTTTTGGTATTCTCTTAAATGGCCATCAGTTAACAGTCTATGACAGTATGTTTCTTTAGATTGGCAGAATCCATTCAAATATAATTTTTAACATTGTGTTAACTACATAACTGAAAATTTTTACTATTCATAAAGTGGCTCAATATATAGAATATAGACATTGTTGAGAGTAAAGTGTTATCGTTTATGAAATTCAAGAAATAAAGAACAAAAAAGTGCTTTTTCTCTTACCAAGAAACAAACCTTTAAAGGCAAATTGAGATATAGCAAATGTTAAGGCCAGGATTTAACTAAGAGGCTCAAGGGGGACAAACAAGGTTTCATTTAGAATTTGCAGTGAAACACCATCCTCACCCTTCCTCTGTGGTTGCCATAAGGTACTTAGTGTTTACCAATAAGTAATTTTGTGACAAGGCCAAAACTGAACTTGAAGCCCCAAGCCACTCTTAGTCCAAAAGCTATCAAAGTGAATGTGGAACACTGTCAAAATCTCCACTGGAAATCAGGAGACTCAGACTGTGAGACTGTTCAGTCCCAGTCTTCCACGTTGTTGATCGGTATGAATTTAGAAGGAAGAATTAGTACTTACTCATGGATCGTAATGATGAGTAAGCCAAGTCTTCTCCAGGCCTCTGTCCTTAGTGAAGCATCTAAGGCTCCATTGTCCCCAAGCTCCATTTAACAATGATGCCTTTGCTGCAACCCAGAACTGCAAACAGAGTGTGGCTCACGTGCTGGGTGCATTTCTAGAAGGTTTTCAAGACAGAGGGAGGCACCTTACAGGAAGTGGAGGATGTGAGGAGGATAGCACCCTAGACTCCAAAGGTGCAAAAATGATGGAAAATTAAAGCTGCTGAAAATAAGGAAAGACCCTCAGGGTGCCATGAAGTGACTGCACAAATGAGAAAAATGACCAAGAAAATAAGAGAAGAGGCAGAACTATTGCCTTCCAACTGTTGCTGTCTGCTAAGCGTCTGTATTTACAGACTATTGTTGATAATTATTAATTCATTCCATGCTATTTTTCCTACAGAAAAATGGCCTCCTAAATTCAAGAGAGGATGTCCTTGTGAAACTAAGTTCTACTACATTCATTAAGATTTAAACTCATCCCTGAGGTGAGTGGATTGCCTGAGCCAGGGGTTCGAGATCCACCTGGGCAACTTGGCGAGACCTCATCTCTACAATAAAAATTTTAAAAAATTAGTTGGGCATGGTAGCACGCGCCTGTAGTTCCAGCTGCCTGGAAGGCTGATGCAGAAGGATCACCTGAGCCCAGGAGGTTGAGGCTGCGGTGGCCGGGAGCAGCCACTGCACTCCAGTCTGGGCGACAGAGTGAGACTCCAACTTAAAAAAAAAAAAAAGATTTAAACTCATCTATACCTTTCAGTTTAATAATAATCATAAGCCTTTACTGAGCACTTATCGTGTCCCAGGGATTGCTTTAAATGCTTCCAGTGGATTCACCCTCACAACAACTCTGTATGTGAGCTCCATGACCAACTGCATCTTACAGAGGCAGAGAGATGGTCAGAAAGTCACCCAGAGCCGACCAGCTAGTGAAGAGTGAAGCCAGGATGCAAACATGGGCAGCTGGAAGCAACGGCTTCAACTTTTTCACAACTACATTCTTATCACATGTATCTGTCATTTTTGAATTCTATAATAACTAAAGTCTGGGAATAAGAGACATTTTGGCATATACAGATACTTTTAAGGACACGAGAATTAAAAATATAAGCCTTCATCTGTGAATCAATGAAGAAAATAAGTTAAGGAAGAAGTGAAGTTATCTTTTTCAATGTACTATCTGCTAAAGTCAAAAATCAAAGATAATATTTTCAAGAAACCTCGCCATGGATGTAACTCATAGAGTATCGTTAACCATGCGAGATGAACTGTTTCTTCACTTGAAGTACATTGATTCCATGTCTATGAGTTTTACTTAGTAATAAATGGGTCGTATGGATGGATAGCAAATTGTGTGCTATTGTTAGGTGTAAACAATAAAGTTTTACACCTAACAATAAGAAGCAGAGCTGTCACCTTTTGACCCACTGCAGTGACTTGGTATCTTCACAGGCTCCTGGAGCTCTGTCTTACACACAACTATGTGCTCTATGAAGATATGCTCTCTAAAGAACCAGTGCAGTGGTAATGCTTTTTAATGACAATAAGTTAATGTCAGTAGTAAAGCACATAGCATTTCTTGGAACGGTGTGCCAAAGTATTTAATTTGGATATTATTTTTCTTTTTAGGATGTGAGGTGGAACCCAAAAAACCTTATCGAAACACTTTTTCCACTGCTTAAAACGTTTTTGAACTCATCGGTTTTGATGGCTTCTAGTGCTTCTGCCGTTTTGTTTTGTTTTGTTTTCACCTCGTCCACATCTGCATAACGTTTCCCATTGAGGACTTTTTCCATCTGGGGAATCGAAAAAAAGTCTCTTGGGGTGAGATCAGGTGAATAGGGAGAGTGGAGCATGGAAGTCACACTGGTTTTGGTCCAAAATTGCTGAACACTCACTCAGTGCAGTGTGGGCAGGTGCATTGTCATGATGAAAGAACTGGTCACCTGTTTGTCACATCTCAGGACATCTCCTCCACAAATTGTGATGCAACCTCCTAAAAACTTCCAGATAAAAAACTTTGTTTGACTGTTTGATTTGTAGGAATGAATTCTGATTGTACTACAAGAAGCCTGCACTCCAAAAAATAATTCCAGTACTTCTGGGTCCCCCCTTCTATATCACATAGTAGGCACTCAGTAAACATTGGATAAATTAAATAGATTTGATAAACAACTCCCAAGTCAAATACAAATAGAAAAGCATTTTCTATGGGAATTATTATCCACAGACTTCAAGAGAAATCTTGTAAATATCTTTATAATAGATATTGATATGTGTAGATAGATATAAATAGATATTAATTGATTTTCTTCTATTCTCCAAAATTAATGTTGTTGATCACCCATTGATATAACCATATACATATTAAATTATTGAGATTTGAGTAGTAACATTGGCAAGCCCAGATTTTTATCCTGTCAAGGAGCTTCTAATGGGTAATGATGTATTTTTTTAAAATACCAGTTTGACAACAAATCAAAATAATTCTGATTTATTTCAGAAAGAAGAGGCGAAGTGATAATTCTCTTACAGTAACTAAGAATTTTGCAAATGAAAAGATTCATCCATGATAACTGTATAAAAGAAAGAAGGAAGGAGAGAAATGGAACATACAAAAGAAGAAGGACAAGCAGAGTTTTCTTTCCAAGAAGCAACTGTGAAGGAAGGAAAGTGTCCTGAGAATGTTGTGTGTGCCAAAGTGTGCTAAACTTTATCCTCATTTTTTTAACCTGCCTTGTCCAATATGATGGAAAAACATCTATGGCAAAATTTCATTCAGTGTTAATTCACATCCGCCAAAAGATTCACAGAACCTCTTTAACGCAATGGAAGATGAACCACTTAAAACCATAATTTTTAATCACACTTCAGGAAAATGTTTGAAAAAGAAGACCTACCAGTATTAATAAAAGAAGACCTACCAGTATTAATAAGTTCAGTATTATTTTCTTTAAGGAATATTCAAAACATTCAAGACTAAGGACTAGCAGAGAGAGAAAGTACTTCGAGACCACGGTATAAATCTTTAAACTGAAAAAGAATCAATCACACTCCATTGTTTTCATTGATTGATTTCAGAGCACATATTTTTCCTAACTCATCTTTGTTTTCTAATAAAATTTGTAACTTCACATTCCTAATTCCCAAAGGTGGGGCCAGGCTTCTTATGTTTCCCTTTCATCCAATTTTGCAGGATTCTGTGCACCTTTGCCATTTTCAGACTCACAAAAATCCTACAGGGAAGGCCAAGGAAATATGCCTATTAAATAAGTGATTTCTTAAAATAGGAGAATTTGGTACCAGTTCAGAAAAAGGCTTGACTAAAATGTTAGGTATTGAACAAAGGTTACCCAAAGCCAACCAGATTCAAAATGGAAGGCAGAAAGAGAAGCAGGGCTCTCCCTCCAGGAATTGCCGATGGTTAGAATGTTCCTTAGTTTAGCATCTCTATGTATGGTCTCCAGAGTTAATGTACCATATTTTCCATGGTTTGATGAAGACTCCAGAGCCCTTAAGATATGAATTGCTATAATTCCTAAATCAAACAGCATTCAATTCAGTTCCAGACCATTTCAGGGTAATAGGACTGGTATCTCTTATTTTAATTAGTCATTTTATACTTCCAACAACTTCTTTGACAATCTCGGATTACTTGTGTGCTTATACGTGATAAAAGCCATGTTTCTCTAAAAATACGAATGCTACATTTGAATGTCCATTTACATTTTAGTAGTTATGGAAATAAACTTTCCAGGCCTTTAGATTATAGCTTTTTATAGACACAGAATACAATCACTTAATCTATTTTGATATTATCCCTTTCAGCTGTCTCATGAGTATCCCCTAGCACAGCAGAGATATCACATTGATAATATAAATTCAAGATAAAATGTCTGAGCACTCATCAGAAATTGTCTTTTAGTTTACAGAGAAATTTGCGTCTGACATTTGAAATTTTCAAGATAAATTTAAAAAGTCACGTGGCCACATAAAAGTACTATGTTCTATTACTAGATTTTGAACTCCCTCAGTCTAAAGACTATTTCTTATCCTTGTATCCTGAGTACAGCTTTTTATACATGATGCTTACCCAAGAAATATTTATTGCATTAATAATACATATGTGTTCATATGATGATTAAAAACCATTTTTTATCAAAGTGCATGTGCCAATTAGTGAAAGCACCTCCCATATTACAAAGCAACTAAAGTAATATGAAAAAGTATATAAACATATATATGTGTCTACATAGATACATTGATATCCGAGGTGTGGCAATTAAGTTCACAAACTTGCCACCGTGTGCTTACGTTGTCAGCAGTGCACAAACAACTTCGTAAGGTTTCATAGCCTTGGTATATCAGTATGTCACAGCGGTGTTTGTGACAACATGTGGCAGTGTCTTGCTGAGTGGTGTTCATTACTGTTATTACATGTTTTTGTGTGTCATCACGAAAGGAATGAGCAAACATTAAAATTCTTGTTAAACTTGACAAGAGCGGAAGTGAAATCAGGGACATATTAGTCCAAGTTTATGAGGATAATACCATGAAGAAAATGGCAGTGTACAGATGGATTAAACATTTTTTCTGAGGGGAGCGAAAGCGTCACTGATGAGAGGTCAGGATGGCCAGTATCAAGCAGAACTGACAAAAACATTGTAAAAATTCACCGAATTGTGTGTCAAAATTGTCCGCTAGCTGTGAGAAGCACAGCAGACCAGTTAAACATCGCTACAAAAACAGGAAAGTCTTAACTGAAAATCTTGGCATGAGCAAAACGTGTGCAAAAATGGTCCCAACGGAGCTTTTGCCTCACGACAATACACCAGCTCACACAGCACTTTCTGTGAGGCAGTTTTTAGCCAGCAAACAAATCACTGTACTGGAATACCCTCCCTATTCACCTGATCTGACTTCCCATGACTTTTTCCTTTACCCAAAGGTAAAGGAAATATTGAAAGGAAGACATGTTGATGACATTCAGGACATCAAGGGTAATACGACGACGGCTCTGACGGTCCTTCCAGAAGGAGCTCCAAAATTGCTTCGATGGGTGGACGAGGTGCTAGTGTCAGTACTTAACTTCCCAAGGGGAGTACTTCGAGGGTGACCATAGTGATGCACGGGCATTAGGTTTGTAGCACTTTTTCTAGCGTAAGTTCACGAACTTAATTATCAGTTATAGTCATCCTTTGATAGTTGGCAGGGTTGTATGAATGCACTTCCCACGTATTACATATCTACTATGTTTTATAATTCACAGCAGATATTTTTAATAAATTGATTCTTCACATACGCATACAAATGGCATTGCATTCTCTGTACGAGAAAGATGCAGAATAACATGGACACACTTGACTTGGCTGAAATGCCCCAGAATCAGGATCCTCACCTGGGTCTGTAGTTTTCCCAGTGAACTGCACCACCTCATCTTTATCCATTGTGGGAAATGTGAAAGCAGTTTTATTTTGATACATAGGAAACTCATTTCTTGTGAGTAGAGTCCTGATAGTAAACAAACAAGAGTGCCTCAAAAGACAGGATAATGTAAGAATGATAGCTGTATCTCTTTCTTTCTTTCTTATTTTTTATTTTTTATTTTTTTTTCTTGAGTCAGAGTCTCACTCCATCGCCCAGGCTGGAGTGCAGTGGCATGCTCACGGCCACTCCAGCGTTGACCTGCTGGGCTCAGCCGATCCTTACGCCTCAGTATGCCAAGTAGCCAGAACTACAGGCACATGCTACCACGCCCAGCTAACTTTTTATTTATTGTAGAGACGAGGTCTCGCCATGTTGCCTGGGCTAGTCTTGAACCCGCAGACTCTGACAATCCTCTGCTCGGCTCTACAAAGTGCTGGGATTACAAGCTTGAGCCACAGCGCCAGCTGTGTCTCTTTCAAAGTATCTAGACTTTACCTGCTGGTCTTCAGGAAGGACAGTCATTTCACCCCTTGCTTCTGTGTTGGCAGAAGAATTCTGGAACGTCCTCCACTTTGTGCGCAAGTTTGGAGACACCCTAGACACCATGTCTGTGAAGGGAAGTCGAGCCACTGACCCAGTCTCTCCAAGTCTTTCCTTGTTTGCTCAAAGGCCATTACTAAACTTTAAAATGAGGAGGACTACAAAATACCCATGTTCCTAAAATTAGAATTGCTGATGAGAGAAATGGAGACTGAGCTTCCAAAGTTCCAAATGAGTTATGAGTCTCAACATTGCAGAGTTATATATGCATTTGGAAGCCCCTGAGTAAATGACCTGAAATTGGAATCAAAGTTCTAGTCCTCACTCCTCCAGCTGCCAATGTGTGGCCTCAGCTAGTCACTTAAGTTCCCTGAAATGCAAAGTTCTTTCTTCGAATGAAACTGTACATAAAATTACAATGTAGAAAACAAAAATAAGTGGAACTGCTGGCCCCAACTCAGTCAGCCTCCCTCTGACCCCTAAGGTACAGTCCCTGGGCCCCAGTGAAACTCTGGGATCTTGAAGGACACTCAGGTACCCACTTGCCTAAGCCATATAGTCTTGAGACTCCCTGGCTATATCTCGACTGATATAATTTTATAGAATTCCTACAGGAAATAGTTCACAAAGAGAAAATCCTTGAGCCATTATCACGACCATATGAATCAGAAACAAATGAGACTTCTGAAATATACCTTTTCTTTCTGTCTGTCTTTCTTTTTTTTTGAGTTGAAGTCTCACTCTGTCACCTAGACTGGAGTGCAGTGGCATGCTCACGGCCACCCCAGCAGCATCAACCTGCTGGGCTCCAGCGATCCCTCCACCTCAGCCTTCCAAGTAGCCGGAACCACAGGTGCTTGTTACCAGGCCCAGCTAACTTTTAATTTATTGTAGAGACAAGATCTCGCCCAGTTGCCCAGGATGGTCTCGAACCCGCGGGCTCTGGCAATCCACTGACCTCTGCCTCCCAAAGTGCTGGGGTTACAGGCTGAGTCACCGAATCCAGCCATATTTTTTATTCCTATAAAGGCAAATTGCAAATGCCCTGAAAAGGTCAGATTTAGCTTCAGATACAAAACATAGAATAAGATGTGGCCTTGAGAGCTGGGATCAGTGGCTCAGCCTGTCATCCCAGCGCTTTGGGAGGCCGAGGTGAGTGGATTGCCTGAGCCCGCGGGTTCGAGACTCACCTGGGC
>NW_007256253.1:79489-161867 GCF_000164805.1 Carlito syrichta | reverse complement strand
ATCTCTACAATAAATCAAAAAAAAAAAAAGATGTGGCATTGACTTGCTGAGTGGTGTTCACTACTGTTGCTACATGTTTTTGTGTGTCATTGCGAAAGTGTCTGAGCTTGAATTAGAGGAATGAACAAACATGAAATTTCTTGTTAAACTTGACAAGAGCAGAGGTGAAATCAGGAACCTATTAATCCAAGTTTATGAGTATAATACCATGAAGAAAATGGCAGTGTACAATTGGATCACACGTTTTTCTGAGGGGAGAGAAAGCCTCGCTGATGAAAAGAGGCCAGGAAGGCCAGTAACATGCAAAGTTGCTTAACAAGGACAAGGCTCACCTGAAAGGCAGACCCCCAAACACAAAAGTCAGTTATGAAGGACTGGCTGTGGAGTTGACTTCCGGAGGGTCTGCCCGCCTAGACAGGCACATGTAGGGGTCTTGGGCGAGGAATGGCATCAGACCCGGAACGGAAGAGGAGCACCCATGGATCAGAGGCCAGTGAAAAGTGTGGGGGTGAGGGGGACATCCCAGAGGGCCTGGGCTCACTCGGGAGCAACAAGCCTGAGAGGTCAGCAGTTGCTTCAGTGACCAGGAGACCTGGGAAAACAGAGCTTCCCAATCTGCTGATCGTGCTGAAGGCCAAGTGGGGACAGACGGGCTCTGCAGCCCCGACAGGAACAGCCAGGGCGGCTGGGGACAGAAGCCTGGCGGGGACAGGCCGGGAGGAACTGGCTGGGAGGACGATGGACCTGGTCGGCCCCATGCGGCGCCCTGGTCGCCATCTGGAATTCTCGAGAATTTCGTCTTCGAGTTTGCTTCGAGGTCAGCCGAGCAGGCTCTGGGGCTTTGACCCCTCCACTCCACGCAGTCCGCCCCTCCAGCCTCCCAAGACGGGGTGTCCCTCCACCCTCGCCCCCGATCTCCAGCCCTGCCCGGTCTCCCCCTCTCCCTCTCACCCCGCCCCCCGCCCATCCACCACCATTGCCACCGTCCACCCACATCGGTGGGGTGGCCACCCTTCCCGTCCCCTCTCATCCCCAGGGGGAGGTCTGGACCAGGGCGTGGGATGGCAGGCGCCGTGGCCTGCCCTGAGACGTCTCGGGAAGAGGCTGGCCACGAGCATCTCATGCCACGTTAGGCAGGCGGCTCCGTGGGGTCTTCTCGCCCACCCCCAAAGCGGGTCCAGAGCCTTCAGGGAGTCGAGGCGGCCATCCCTGGAGGGGTCCCCTCACCGGGGGTTGGGGTCGCGGCCTGGGAAGGGGACACTGGTTTCCGTCCCAGCCGGACCTTATACTCGCCTTTTGCACCGAACCCTGTATATGAAGCAGCCGATGCTGGCTCAATCAGTCTCTGTAGGACACTTACCTTTGAAGAGGAGCAAAGAAGTGCCGGAGAAACTGACAGGGGATGCCGGGTCAAACAAAATGTGTCATTTTTGTTTTGTTTTGTTTTAATGCTAGATGGTATTATTTTGTCAGTCCATAGAGTCCTGTGGGCATGTGTCGGTTTTTAAGGCGGGAGGTGCCTAGTCTGCTTGTATGGCTTTGGGAATGAAATCACACAGAGGAAAAGACTTGAGACAGCCAAAGGAGGAGGGAGGAGGCTGCAAGGATGAAGACCTTCCCAAGGCCAGAGGGCTAGAGGGGAGCCAGGGTGGTCCCCCCTGTCAAACAGGAAGCGGACAGGACAGAGGCAGGTGGGCATCCACGTAGGGTGGAGGCAGGATGAGGTAGGGAGAGGCTGCCGGCTTCCATTCAAGGAAGGCAGTAGAAGAGATGGGAGTCGACCGTGGTGGGGGGGGAGCCGTGTGGGGAGTCCAGGGAGAGAGCTAGTCCAAGCTAGGAGGTCAGCGAGCCAGAGGTTCCGGTAGAACACATGATTTCCTGCACGTGCTTGGCACAGTGAGGAGCCGTTTTTGCATCAGGACGTGTTTCCTAGCATTTGTCTCTCTCCCTGGTGAGGATGGGCCCTCCATGGGAAGTCCTGTCCCCGGGCACAGGGCCTGGCTCCTGTGGGAGCTTAAGAAAGTGGCTGGGAAAAGGGCCAAAAAGAGGGCGGGCCGAGCTAGGAGTCAGGCCTGGTGACCTCGTGTGCTCACTGTTCATCTTCAGCCTGTGTCTCCTAGGAAAAAAAAAGCGCACTTGACATAATTAGCAGGTCAGGACCAGACCACCAGGAAATGGTTTGCCCACTTGTGGCTGGTGGAGCTGTGCAGTGGGCTCACAAATTGAATGTGCCAAACAAAGTTTCCATCCCAGCAGACCCTTCCCTTCTCCTTACTCAACTCCGGTTTCCTTACCCTTTGGGAAATGGTGGTATCTCCCTGATTTGTTCCCTCTTCGGTGCAGTCCTAAATTCCTTTGAGGTGCAGAAGGTTGCGAAGCACTTTGCCTTCTCCTGGGGTGGCCAAGTCTTTCCAACAGACAGCAATTGCCTTTCTCCCAGCTATCATCAGGCAACAAATCAGAGGCTAACCCACAAGGTAATTTCCATGACTAAGTTCAAGCTCCTTCCAAAGCACACCCCACCAGCAAGTGCTTAAGGAGGAAGGGACCGGGTGTAAACCCACGGGGTCAAGGTTGATCTGAGGGCTTTGTGTGTTAAAGCAAAGATACATTCACAAAAGAGATCAACGGATGCAGACCTCCTCAGCATCCCCATTTGAATCCCACCTCGGGTGGACTTTAAGTATTCTGCTGTTGGATGGATTACTTAGATCTAATGGGCAACATTTCTGGGAAGACCAGACTAGAGTCCATGCCCTACCCGATAAATCATCCTCATCAGTTTAGCATTGCCTTACAATCATAGGGAACGCAATGTCTGTAGTGGACTTTCTCATACTAGCCAGTCCTAGCGACAATGTCCCTCCTCTGTGGTCAACTAGAGGTTGGTATCATTTTCTCTCCCATTTTACCTGTAAAGAAACGGAGGCATAATGTGTGAAATGACATACATCTTTCTATTGTTGGCAACTTCTCAAATTTGCAAAATGTATTCACATGTATTATTTTATTTGATTTTCATGACAACTGCAGCCAGTGACCTAGTTGTATATGATTATTCCCACTTTGTAAGTCAGAGTGTTACACAACTGATGAGAGATAGATTTAGCATGAGAACTCAAGTCACTGGGTTTTTATTTTAATGCCTTTCGACCCCATCAGTCTCCTTTACAACCAGATATTGGCCAAAGACAGTCCTAGGTCCACAGTCAGCTGCTCCAGACCCCTGAGGGTTCCCTGGGGACTGGGAAGCCCTTGCTTCTCTCTCAGGATCAAGGATCTGTTCCTCTCCACTGCAGCCCCAGAAGCTAGGTGGAAAGGAGGATACTGGCCTCAAAAGCAAAAGAAACTCAAATAGGTTCATGAAAACTGAATATCAAAGTAAGATGGCGAAAATCCAAATGCTTCTTGCCCCATGTAAATCTCCTAGATAGGATTAGTGAATAAAAAAAAAATATATGACCAAGGAAGACTGCCAAACTCCCCAGGACTGCTTGCAAGGCTCACACATCAATAATGGTGCTGGAGAGTGATGACTTGTGACTTTATGTCAATAACTTCAAACAGAACGTCAGATGACTTTCACGGGCCCTGGATATTTTTGCCTTCGTGAGTCTCTTCCTCCATAAAAGTAAAATTAAAAATAATATTTTCCAACTGTGTTGGTATAAAACAAGTATGTCAATAGTATATATTAAAAGATTTTCTTGGACCAGAAACTTTTTATTTTATTTCTTCTGAATTTACAAGCAATGAAAACATTTGCGGGAGCTCCTCAAAGCAATGTGAGCCCTAGGCATGCGGCCCTGGGCTTAATGAGGTGACAGGTCCCTCAAAATTCCAGGCCTTCCCCGAGTCTCTTGTTCTGCTGTCTCCCCCTATTGTTTTTGCTGCTGCGTTTTGGTTTTCAAAAGTGATGACTAATCATAGCCATGTCACATACACAATCAAAGAAGAAAAAACTTTTATTTCTTCTCCATGACGTCAGAGAATTCTCAAATCTGTGGCTATGGTTTTAATCTCTCTGCTTTTGTTAAGCTTCCAAGAGTTGAGTTGTCACCAAATATGTTCAGACCTACAAAACATCATTAAATCAGCTGAGCTCACCCTTCCAGCTGTTACAATAAACGGACAAAATAAAAGAAAACCAAAACCCCAAGCGGTTTTTAACAACATGATGATTTATGATTGGGTTCTATTTCTCTTGCCTTCTCCCCTGTGTTTGGCTGCAAACTACTTAAACCACCTCCCCAGAGTTTTTGGCCCTTGTGTAGGAGTGTAAGAGTGTGCCCTTGCCAGCGCGGAGAAATTGAGCTAGGCTCTTTGCCTTGGAATCCACTATGTACTCAACTCCCAAGCCTTTTGAGCTTCAGCCATAATTAGTTGTAATGTGTTTGTGGGGCCAAGAGAATTTAAAACATGCAAGACATGAGTCAGGACAGGATGATATCAAAATCCTTATTTATTCTGGGTTTTAGTCTAATCTCATTGGGTTCCACACACATCATTGTTTTTCTTGAATATTAGCAACGTAGGGAGAGATGGGAAAATCCCCGCAGGATTTAGACATTCAGGCCCGGACCCAACCAACCCTTGTGGAAGGGCTTATGTTCCTTAAGCTCACATCCCAGACGATGGGCTCAGCCCTGGAAGGTCATGTTTTGTTTTCCTTTCATTTGGCTAATAACCCAGTAAATATTTGCTCTCATGACCAAAAAATCATCCTGAAATATATGTGAGCATATTGAATGTCAAGAAAACACGGGCATATGGTGAAGAGCCGTGATGTAGGAGAAGGGTATGACATTGAGAAGCTGCCTGCGCTCTCTGCAGCCACTGAGCAGTCCTGAAGGAGCTCCTAATACAGCGGTTCAGAATCTATTCTCGCTCCAAGTGCCCCTTGTAAATTCTTTCCATGACTGTGACCCGTGACCTCTGTGAATATTGTTTTCTGAAGACAAAGCCTGGACTGGCTTCAGAGAGCAGCAGAACAGGCAAATAATTCTACAGTATAATGCGAAAACCTTTAAGAAAATATCTTTCCCCCAAGGAGATTCCAACCTATGGCCATCTCCGTCCTCACCCCTCAGAGCTACCATTAGACCAAGAGCTCGCCATCCCAAATTCTATTCGGCCTTCAAAAATTCTGAAGCATGCTACAACACAGATGAACCTTGAAGATGTTTGCTAAAGGAAATAAGCCAGATACAAAAGGTCGCGTGTTGCATAATTTCACTTACAGGTTGTTAATGACCGATTATGTGTGTCTCCCCCAAATTCAGGTGTTGAAACCCTAACACTCAATGTGATGGTATTAGGAAATAAGCCCTTTGGGAGCTGACTAGGTTATGACGGCAGAGCCCTCTTGATGGGATTAGTGGCCTTCTAAGAAGAGACACAAGAACTCCTTCCTTCGTCACTCTCTGTTCTCTACCACGTGAGGGCACAGCAGGAGCACAGTCATTGGCAAACTCCGAAGAGAACCCTCTCCAGAACCCAGCCACGCTGCCACCCTGATCTTGGACTTTTCAGTCTCCGGACTGTGAGAAATAAATTTCTGTTGTGGTATTTTTGTCCAAAGTCCATAGTATTTTTGTTATAGCAGCCCCAAGTGACTAATACATTTAAGAGGGACCCAAAAAACCCGGAATTATTTCTTAAAAGGTGAGTCCCTTGTAGTACAGGCTTCTTCCACTAGGTAAATGTTCTAGAAGCCCATCAGCATCAGTGTAACAGCTAACATTGTCATGAGACACTGCGTTCAGCTTCAGTGATTTTTTTTTTTTTTTTAGATTCTTTCAAGATGTTTGCCCATTTCATGATAGGTGATTCATGCGAACAACCCGCCCACACCATGCTGAGTGTTCAGCAGTTTTTGACCAAAAATGACATGAGCCCATGCACCACACCCCCTATTTACTTGATCTCATTCTGAGCGACTTTTTTTTTCTTGTTTCTCCAGATGAAAAACATCCTCAAAGGGAAACATTTTGCCAGTGTGGAAGAGGTGGAAAAAAAAAATGGCAGAAGCCTAAAAGGCCTCCAAATGGACGATTCAAAAATTGTTTTGAGCAGTGGAAAAAGCATCTGCTTATAGGTGAGTGGCATCGAAAGGAGAATACTTTGAGAGTGAATGAAGTTTAAATGTGGGAGAATAAATACAAAATTTTTTATAAATAAAGTCTGGGTTTGGGGGGACCCTCCCCCATATAAGGAACCTAAAATAGTCTAATTCAGAGACATAAGATAGTAAGGTAGTTGCCTTGTAGGTGATTGTTAAGGAGCTGGGGAGGAAAGAGGAGAGAATGAAGAATCAGTGTGTAATGGGTAAGGAGTTTTCATTTGGGAAGATGAGAGTTCTGAAAATGGATGGGGGTGATGGTTGCACCACAGAGTGAAGGTACTTCATGCCACTGAACTGTGCATTTAAAAATGGTTAAGATAATAAACTTTATGTTATGTATACTTTACCATATTTAAAAGATTCCCCCATTCATTCATTCCTTTGTGTAGTGGCCTCTCTCCAACAAGCCTGCATTCAAAATGCAAATTATTTTCCCTAGGCAGCAACAGTCACTAACGTGCCAAAGCAGCGTGGGTAACCTGGGGTCCATGAAGTCCGGTTCCTGCTGGGGAATGAGGGATCTATAAAAGGTATGTAAAATGATTATGTAGGGCAGGGAGGAAGACAGAGACAGACAGAAACAGAGAGACACAGAGACAGAGACAGAAATACAGAGTCATATAGAGAGACAAAGAAAGAGCTCAAGCACCAAAATTGTTTCTGGGAGAGGGATCGTGAATTTTATTAGATTTTCTAATGAGTCTGAGCTTCTCCCCCACCCCACCCTCAACCAAAAAGAAGGGCCCCACCTTACAGGGCATTTGTTGATCAGGTTAGTGCCTTGTCTTTCTAGTGGAAAAAAAGTAGTAATATGAACATCTAAAGTTACCAGCTATCCTACGCTATGTGTAAGTCACCCTGCTATACATTTCTTTGGGATATCTTCAAATGATTTTTAAATAGTAGCCCTACCCAGGAGGTGCTAGGGTTTTTTCCAGTTTTTAATTCTTTTTTTTAATGGTAACAAAATATACTTCACATAAAATATATGACTTCAACTATTTCAAGTGTGCATTTCAGGGGCATTAAGTACATTCACATTGTTGTACAAACTATCTCTACAAATGTTTCACCTTGCAAAATTGACTCTATCCCTATTAAACACTAGTTTCCCATTCTTCTCTGCCCCCAGTCCCTGGCAACCACCATGCTACTTTCTGTCTCTAATTGCCCTGGGCACATGGTATAAGTGGAATCATATACTTTGTGCCAGGCTTACTTCATTTAGCATAATGTCCTCAAGGTTCACCCATGCTGCAGAATTTCCTTCCTTTCAAAGCTGAGTAATAGTCCACTACGTGGATTACATGTTTATCGATTCATTCATCCATGGACACTTGTGCTGTTTCTGCCTTTTTACTGTTGTGAGTAACGCTGCTATGGACATGGTGTACAAATAGGAGCTACTGTTTTTATCTTCATTTTATAAATGAGGACACAGACACAGAGAAGGAAGTCACTGTCGAAAGTCGCATGACCGGTAGCAGTGGAGCCAGGATTTGAACCCAGGGAGGTGGACTCCAGAGTCCACATCAGGAAGCATATTGTGCCTTGAATTAGTTATTAACAGCAGTCAGAGGAAGAGGGTCAAGAAATGTCAAGTTTACATTAAATTTATTTCTTCATACCATATCAGTGTCCAATAAGAACTTACAATGTACTAATTGTAAACTAGAAATAATTAAATAGATAACACATAACACTGAAAACCGTTACAAGAACGAGCAAGAACTAATTAACAGGAGAATCTGTACTGAGGGGTAAGGATATAAGAAATCCTGGCTGCTTAGCTTAATGTAAGTGGTGGCAGGTCTTTCTGGAACATCGATTTTACTACAGCTTTTGGGGAGAAACGTTAGGTGTTTTCATTGTCAATTGAAAGTCATACTTTTAGATTAGAACAAATACTGATATGATTTAAACAAGAAGTTTACATGAATTTTCATATTTCTAAATTTCTGTTATGCAAGTTTTATTATAAAACATTTTCAAACATAAGCAAAAGGAAAGAAACATTTGATATAATGAGTCTCTGTATCTCCTCACAGACCCAACCATTAGCAAGATATTTACATCATTTAATTATCTGTCTTTCTTTTTCCCTTCCTTCTTTTCTTTATAATTACAAAATAAAGAATTGCAAAATAAATTTCAACCTTCATGTCATTTCACATTTGTGTGCTTTGCATGTATGTCTAAAAAAGAAAAAAAAAACAGACTTTTTCTTACATAACTAACATGCCATTATCATATGCTTAAATTTTTTAAAAAAAATTTTGGTGTCCTAAGGCACGCATTCTATATTCAAATTACCCAAAGTATATCCATTGGTCTACTGCCACTCGGCCTGTGTGAATCAGGAGTCCAACAAGATTCATCTATTTCCTGGCTAATAGTTTAGTAAGCCTCTTTTGATCCAGAGCTGGCCCGTACTCTTTTTTTTTTTAATGTCATTGGCTTTTGGAAGGTCTGCCAGATCAGTGGTCCTATAGAAGTGACTCTCCCGGCATTCATCTGTTCACCGCTTCTCAATGTCATTTGACTTGTATTTCTACCTCCATATTTTCCGTAAATTGAAGGCTAGCTCTAAAGAATCACTCTAACTCTAAATCGTTTGTGTTTTGCTTTTTCTGCAAGCATATTTCACAAGTGGAGCTGTGTACTCTCTGTTGCAGCCTATCAAGAGACCCTCCCAGCTGTCTAGTGATCCCACCCTTAGTGAGGTTCAGCCACTCTTTCCAATATAAAAATCCCTACCTTTCTTTATTGGCTTCCTCATTGATGATCTGTGCCTGCCTGAATCAGATACTTTATGACAGTTCACAAAACAGTGGTTTTCTAATTATTATGCAGTTGTTGCTACATAACAACTACCCCCAAAACTTAATGGCTTAAAACATTAACCATTTCATTTGTGCACAGGTCTAAAGGTTAGTTTGGGCAGAACTTGGATGGCCAATTTTTCCTGATCCACCTGTGTGGCGTTAGCTGGAATCATGCATTCTACTGCATTCAGCTGGTGGTGGGGCCAATGAGTTCCACAAGGTTTCACTTATGTGCCTGGTTCCTCATTGGCCATCAGTGCAGCCTCCTTCCACATGGCTAGCTTGGGCTTCCCCATGATATGATGGTCTTTGGGTTGTCTTCCATGACAATTGACTTTGAAGAGAGTGTTTCGGGCACAAGCCACTGATCTCTTGAGAGCTCCAGAGCACCACACTGGCTTCATGCTATTGGCTGGAACAAGACCCAGGACCACCCCAGATGAAAATGCTTAGAAACGGTCTCAAGGTCACAGTACTAAAAGAGGATAGGAGATACTGTTGTGACCATCTTTGGATGCACAATCACACTTACGTGGCAGTGGGTGAGGTGGTGACAGTCTAACCCCTCGAATGTAAAGTTCCTGGCATACTTTCATCTCATAGTTTCTTCCACTGATGTGCTTTGCTTAAGTCAGCCCGTCCATTACATTTGGTAAATGGTGACCTAATTCAGTCAATTTCTCCACTTTTTTTTGTAAATAATTTTTCTTCATTAATTAGGGCTACTACATTACTACTCTGAAGGCAGGATAAATGCTTGATTTGTTTCCTTCGGTTGCCAATGTTCCAAGGATTCGGAGTTCTAAGTACCTTCAGTGATCACCAGTGAATGGTTTTGCTTTCTGTGTCTCTCTATGTGTGTTTGTGTGCTTTGGTTTGGTGTTTTATTGTCTTTAAACTCCCTTTTTAAAAGTATCACCGAGAGTGTGTGTGGTTACATATTTACTGTATTTCAATCAATTAGGCATCATTTTCTGATATTCGAATTGCTCTACCTTTGGCCAGTAGTGCCCTTCCATACTAATATTCCATGTCTAGTATTTCATTTTGACATAAGCCCACTGGTCATTGATTGCTTCCTTTCTTTCTAGCACATCAAGATGTTCCAGCTCATTTATATGTTTTCTTTCCCAGACTGGCTCCTTTCGATAGGGAATTATAATTATGGAACACCATTTAGGCATTAGGAATAGTCATCGCTACAGAGACACCATCACTTTCAGGTAGGGCTAGTAAACAAATTATTTAGTCATAAATTAATACTAATATTTGAAATGCATATTGCAGGAATTGTTCTTATCTCCTTTGGTTTTACATCTATATTTCTTTTCTCAATATGCTAAAAATATTGGCTTCCAATTACTCATTTGCTATTTCCTGCAAAATATAGAAAATAATCACAAAGTAGCATTACCCATATTGCTACTAACAATAAGATTACTGAATGGAATTGAACACTGTTGCAACTCTGTTTGTCCCTAAAATATATTTCACTATGGAAGCACAAGTTACATTATGTCTTCTAAAGTCACTGGAAATAATTATTTTCTGTGTGATTATGTCACCAAATTGATATAGAGTATGCTCCTTCATTTCAGTATATTTTAAAATTAAAATTGTATATTTTTTTGAATCTGCAAAACATTGACAGAGTTCAGAAGTCTCCTTTCCCTCTGTTCCCTCTTCCCTCCCCTCTAAGTAAAATTTATATTTATTTTTAATTTATTTCTCCAGGCTTGCTTTTTTAAAATACACGCAAATCGGTAAATATATTTATATTGCCTCTTTTACGTAAAAGGTCTGTGCTCTATATCTCTGATTTGTTTTTTGTTTTTTGTTTTCTTTTTTCTTTTAGACTTTCTTTGTGTGGATAGACTTTCTTTGTGTGGATGCTCTATTATTTATTTTCATAGTCTCCTATTAATGGAGACACCTGGGTTGATTCTGATCCTCTGCTGATACAAATATGCTACCAGGAATACCTTTGTGATTATGCCTTAGAGTATCTTTGGCAGTGTATCTGGGATCAATTCCTAGAAGTGAGAGTTCTGGATCAAAGAGTGAAACCATCTATAAGTTTTCTGGGTAGTGCTTATTTTCATTCTACAAGGGTCATGCCATCTTGCATTCTCCCCAGCAATAAATAATAGGGCCTGTTTCCTGCCCACAAATTATGCTGACAAACATGAGACTTTTGCCAGTCTGGTGTCTAAGTGTCCTCTTCATTTGCATTTCTCTCACTGTGAAAGAGGTTGGGCATGTTGTAGCATGTTTAAGGGTCATATCCTTTAACCGAACAGGCTGCTGATAGCCTTTGCCCATTCGGCTACAGACTGTTCATCTTTTCCATCTTAAATCTGGGGAGCTCTGTTGAAAGTATGCCATCATTGTGGCCAAAAGGGAACACTTCTACACGGTTGGTGGGAGTGTAAACTAGTACAGCCTCTGTGGAAAACAGTGCGGCGATTCCTAAAAGATCTAAAAATCGACCTTCCCTATGACCCCACCGGCCCTCTACTGGAAATAAACCCGGAAGAACTCAAATCACTCTATCAAAAAGATACCTGCACGCGTATGTTTATCGCAGCATTGTTCACAGTAGCAAGAACATGGAACCAACCATGCTGCCCATCAAAAGAGGACTGGATAAAAAGCCAATCTAATCAGAACATATCCATGATGGAATATTATGCAGCCATAAAGAAAAACAAAATCATGAACTTCACAGCAACCTGGATGGACTTAGAGTCTATAATACTGAGTGGTCTTTCACAGGAACAAAGAACTGAGTATCACATGTTCTCACTCATAAGCTGACCTTGAACAATTATCGTAATGCTATAAGAAAATGATTGGCAGTAGTGGGAAACTGCTGAAAGGGGAATGGGGAAGTGGGATTGGCAGGAGTGGGAATCTGCCTGGGGAAGAGGGAGGTGCACACCTCTTCAACAAGGGTACCTGCATAACGAACATTTCTATACCTAACCCTGAATTGCACCCCATATCTTTAAAATAAAAAAATTAAAAATAAGTAAATAAATAATAAATAAGATATGCCATATATATATACACATATATATGTATATATATATGAAACGTTGCTTTACTTTCATCTTTTCAACATTTGTTGACATAAATAAAAATATCTACCAAAAGTTATTTCGCGACTCTACAAATCCATCAACTGCAATCAGAGGTTGGTTCTGGATACAAAAGTTTGGCAAAAATCAATAAAAGAAATCTGTGAGGATTAATTGGCTACGTTAAAGTCATTGCAAAGAGTATTGTGCATTACTTGCAAATCATGTATAACACATTCTTTTTATCAGCAAAATTTATGATAAACTTTAAAAAAATAGATAAATTTGGGGAGCTCTTTGTTGGGTTAATGAAAGGCATCAGCCTTTATGGTACACATTTGCCAGAGTTTGTCTTTCAAATCTGTTCATGGTGGGTTTTGCCCACATGAGTTTCTGATACGGCACCTGACATTTCGAAGCCATTCAATGGTTACCAGTCATCCCACACCAGGACTGCACACCAACAGTCTTCTGTGGAAACATCTGAGAAGTTACTGCTTAGACTGAATCAACCTACGGCAGTATATAATCCATCATGGCTCCAAGCCTCCTGGAGCCCCACTTCACAAGCCAATCTACTCAGAAGTGTCTGTGCAGAGAGGAAGGGTGAGCCTGGCCTTTTTGTTTTTTTTTGTTTTTTTTTTTTTTTTTTTTTGAGTTGGAGTCTCACTCTGTCGCCCAGACTGGAGTGCAGTGGCCGCTCCCGGCCACCGCAGCCTCGACCTGCTGGGCTCCGGCGATCCTTCCGCCTCAGCCTTCCAGGTAGCTGGAATTACAGGCATGCGCGACCACGCCCAGCTGATTTTTTGATTTATTATGGAGATGAGGTCTCGCTGCCCAGGCGGGTCTCGAACCCGCGGGCTCAGGCAATCCACTCACCTCAGCCTCCCAAAGGCGCGGGATTACAGGCTGAGCCACCGAGCCCGGCCGAGCCTGGCCTTTTTGCTTAGAAGCCGTGGAAATGTCTGTCCTTAGGGAGCCCCTGGGGAAGTGGCTGCTTCAGAGACCTCCAGGAGGTGTCTCCACCATGGAGTTGCTTGTCTTCAGCAAGTATTTTTCCTACCTGGGTCTGAGGGGAGAATCATGTCCTTTTGACTTAGTGAGGGTTCAACTGGAGTTTGTTATAGTCACACTATGAGGGCCCAGAAAAGTGGCTTAGGAGCTCCATTATGTGATACGTCCGGGGGTACCACTAATTCTTGGTGACAGCCTCACCTGTGAAAGTGGGGACCCAAGACAGGATGTGGTGATTGCTATTGTTACAGAGAAAAACAAGATGGTGTATTCATGGGACCCAAAGCCAGGGAGCCCGAGAGGAGTATCAACTTCCTGCACTCCAGGGTGAGAGAAATCGAAGCAAAGACCACAATGAATGGTATCATACTCTTGTCCCTTCCCAGTCCTAATCACAACCCAACAGTTAGAAAATACTAATTCGGAAAAAAGATACCCTAGCACATGATTTTCTATCATGCTTCAAAATTTACAAAGCACTTTCACGTTTTATTCTCACAGGCACCATACCAGTGTGAGGTCAAGTGCATTCAAAGGCCACATTCTATAGATCAGAAGACCAGGGCCACATGAGGTGAAGTTGCTCAAGATCACACAGCTAGCGAAGGGGGATGTGAACTTGAATCTTGACCAAGGCCAGCTGCGGAGCGGGGAGAGGGTGCCAGCAGCCACACGGGGCCCTGTGCTCTGAAGGACCCATGCTGGTTTTAGCATCCTGCTGTTGCTATCTTCAGATTCAGTTTTACACTTTACCATTTTTTTATGGAGGTGGGGAGGGCTGTATTTTCATTTTCATAGAGCTCCTTGATATGTATAGCCAGTCCTGCCCAGACTCCATGTGTATTTCTCCTAATGCCTTTTTCTCCGAAGAATTAAAGTAGCAAATCTAAACTTATTAAATCAAGAGTTTCTGATCAACCTTTGTTTCAAGTGGAATTGGTTAATGGGTTTAGTGTAAAGACAATGGCCAAATGATCAAAGACCTTGAAACCCACCAGGTGATGCTCCGGCCACTTTGCCATGTTCAGCTCCCAACCTAGGGCCACAGGACCACTTTGGATAACATTTTTTGGTGCCTAAAACATACAGGAAATAGCTGCTTTATTATTCAAATCGGCCCAAATTCCTCTGCAAGACAAACAAATGGATAGAAGAATTGATTTTAAAAAGAGAGAGCAAAGAAAAATGTTTGTTTTACTAGAATATTTTTATACTGAATATTGTTCCAATATGCAGGCCATGATGGGGCACTCTCAAAACTTTTTTTTTTTTTTTGTAAAGAGATATATATGAAAGTCATATTTCTGTTAGTAAGATTTAATCCACATTCCCCTAGTGAGCTGAGAGAATTTTTGCCACTTTCAAAGACACCTGCTTTAAGCATAGGACCTATGGGCATCTATTTCATTTATGCTGTCATTCTAAAGTCACAAAAGGCTTCCATTTTAAATGCATCTTTAATCTTTCTATAGAAATGTATATAGGTGGCTAACATTTGACAATTCACAGATTAATTAATTCAAAGGATGTTTGATGGAAAGAAAGAAGAGAAAATGAACAGTGGTAGCTTAAGATAAAGAGATAAAGAAAGCCTGATCAATGTATACTTGTTTCTTCAAAACGCATTATAGGGAGCACCCCTTATGCTCCAGGCCCCTTACTTGCCATTGCAATTCAAAGGGAAATAATGTAAATATGAAATATTTTAGTAAATATAATTGCACGAGTCCTAATTGCTAATAGAATATATGAAGTATCTATTTTTTCCTTTGCCACCACAGGTCATATGCAAAACTGTTGTACACATTTTCAAGGAGAGAAGAATGCTTCCTGACAACCATTAGTTGGAATAACATAATGGCCAGTTTAACCAGTTTCTTAAGCAAGTCGATTAGAGGAGACGATCTTTCAGGTATCCAATCTGATTTATTATTCACTTGGGAATTAACAGAGAATGAATGTTGATATAAATCCCTATGTAGGTTTTATGATATTGACATTTTGGCGGATAGATAATATATAGAACCCCTGGGTATATCACTATCAAGGATGCTATTGATTCTATCAGCAGCATTATCCTGCAATTTTCTCTCATAACTATTTATGCAACTCTCCGTGATTTGTAATTCAGCAGTAATCATTTTTCTGTGGCGGCTGCAATTTTCTTTCCATGGAACACCTAGGCTACATCCTGAAGCAAGTCTTGATTTTTAAGCCCAAAGATTTGGGGTTTTCGTTTAGAATAATGGAGGGGCGATCAAAGAAGTTTTAGAATTAGATGTAATTGTTGAGAATGCGGAAGGAAACATCAGTCCTTTGTTTTATTAGTTTCGTGGGTGGATCAGAGATAAGCAATAGCAAATTGGGAGAACACAGATACAATCAGAGGCGATTTCATCAGAGTAGCCCAGGAGGAAATTAGCAGGAACCTGATGCTTCAACAAAGTTGCCTCTACTTTCCCCTGCCGGCTCTGCTGGGAGCTGCTTCTCAGTGCTTTCCAGACAAGAACACGGGACAGCAGCCCAGAGCAAAGGGGGGGGGGGCGGGGGAGGGAGGGGGTTAACTTTTACTTGCTTTATTGAAGCGCCCGGCAGCAAAGGTGATTGCACAAAACAAACTTTGTTTGCTTTTCTCCACCCACACTGAGGTAGCAACACACAGAAAGGAACCACGAAAGCGCTCAGTCTGCAGGTGCATCTGAATTAGAGACGTGTTTGCACACCCTGAAGCCCATGCCTAGACAGTTTTCAGGGATCAGAAGAGAGTACTTGGATTAGGTCTGCACCGCTGAGAGGAACTAAAATCCCAGAGCTTTAACTCATACTTTTGCTCCAACTTTGTCTCCAAGGCCGCACGCTCTCAATCACAGAACCATGAGTCGTTCCTCTTAATGCAAAGGTGATGTGCAACCCTGCCACACCCACAGTGGCGTCTCAACTTCCTGTCGATGAAGATAGTGCAACAGTAAGAGCCACTCCCACGACCTTGGAAGAGCACCTCCTCCTATACTAGAATCTCCTTTGTCCCGGGCTCTGACATGTCTTGGAATCCATCGCCTCCTTCTCTGTATCATGACTCAGTGGGGAGGCTTTCTGTCACCATCTGGTCAGTGCTGCCGACTTCCCCGGTCCTCCACATTGCTGCTGAAACTGGGATGCACACTTCCTTCACGTTTGCTCTCTTAATCCAGGAAATGCACAGGAGCCTCCTGCCTTGTCATACATAGCCTGCCCCATTCATAAAGTCTTGTCCTGGAAAATGCCTCATTCATTCCTGCAGAAGACCCGCCGTTGGGAGGGCAGGGGTGCCCAAAACCTTGGGAGACAGAAGACAATAGTGGAGTGCTTGGCAGCAACTCTCGGGCTGCTCTAGCAACAAGCACCCATGCCAGGGAGAGGATAAAACGCTACAGTTGTTTGCTTGTCTCTCTGGAGCAAAAGAGTCGCTTCGCCTACAATATAGATGCCAGAGCCTCAGGACCTGAGCGAAGAAATGATGAGCTTCGCCTGGGATTGGCATGGAGTCCTGTACTCCAAGATAGCTAGGCATTGTACTTGAAAGCATTCGTTGTTTAAAGAGAAAATGAGAATTGTGGGATTTTCGCTGTCAGCCAGGGGTGGGCCGGCTTCCTCTCCCACCAGCAGCTCACACAGAAGGCCCCCCGCCCCCGTGCCCGGCGGTGCCCCCCCGCGGAGCCAGGCTGGGCTTCTCCTTGGCCACCAAAGGCATCCGCTTGCCTTTCGGAACCTCATCACGGCAACTTAAATCTCGCCCGTGTCACTCACATTGCAAAATCATAAGCATGACCGAATTCAGATGAACAGGGCATCAGTGCAACTTCTTTTGCAGAAAGAGCCCTCTGGAATCCGGAGCCTAATAGGTCTGTGTTTATTTCTCCAGTCGCCGCGTAATGTGACTGATTTACAAGAGTTTAACTCAAGTGTTAATCTGACAGTGACGAAGAGCTCCTCACTGTTGCAGTCACTTACACTATCATATTAGTTGTCTCCTCGATTAAAGCAGTGTGGTCGATAATTGGAATGCTTTTATGTCTAGTGGTTCTGACAAGCCTCTTCTTCAGGTCACATATGGGCGGTCTAGCCCTCCGCTCGGCCCAACAGAGGCAAATAATTTGAACGGAGCGAGGATTGTTCTCCTCGTCTGGTGGGGCGAGGACACTTCAAGGGAAGCGAGGCTGTGCGCTGGCTACCTGCTGGTGGCTAGTAAAATAAGGTGGACATGATACCAGGTCGGGAGCACAATTAAATCTGCTTTGCACCGATGTGTTGCTGGACAGATGAGTTTCCACATGGCAGAGCTTTATGATCTTTCAGGTAGACTGAACTAATAGATTGGTGTGGAGCGCACTGAACTTACCAAGGGTGAGAAAGCAGGCAGTGGTACATTTGAACTACAGGTTTCTCATATGCTCCGCGTCATGCTGAGTTTTTATAGCTCCTGGCTTTCAAAAAGCCTGTTTCAAAGAGGTTTGCGCTAGACTGGGCATGCAGTTTTGCTCTGCAGATATTGTCGCTACCGATTTAGTGGAATGCAATTAGGAAGCCTAAATTAAGTGGTAATGGAGAACCAGCTCTTGAAACTGGGGTTTCCACGGCAACCACTGCTTACAATACAGCCTTCAGTTAGTTTTCCCACTTTATCTGCAAAATGCACAATTGAGCTTTAAAACAGCTCGGCGCTGAAAAACGCACTGTAAACAACTGTTTGCAATGAGAGTTTTACACTGTCTTTAAATACGACAAACTATCACAGAAAATTTGCTTGTCCCCACTCATAAAGCAGAATCTGGGTTGCCAATCAGCGCGTGATTTTAAAATTTATTATTCCGGCCCCACGTTTGGATTTATTTTGAGGGAAGGTGTCACGAATCATTAGGTCTCTTAACTTTGGTCATTCTCGCTCCCTTTTCTGCTTCCTGACAATCTGCCTAGCCTACCAGTCCCTTGCTCAAATGCATTCTCATTTCGGCAAACAGAGTGGTTTTTAGCAAACACACAACGTGCTCTTCTTCAAGTTTCTTTGCATATTTTGATGACATTTTACAGATTCTGCTTGTATCCCCGCTTTGTAACATGTCATAGACTTGCAAGAATTTCATATCTACTCATTTGCCTTTATCTTCTTCCCAGATTATGACTCTTAAAGTCCACACTCCATTTTCCTGTACAGTCAGTGGTTCACCATCTAGGACCTGTTCGTGCCAGCCTCCGGCCTAAGGAGACAGGACAAGTTAAAATATCACATCGAAGTAGGTGTCTTTTTAAACACGCAGTTGTTTAAAGCAGCTATGAAAGACTTGTACTCTTGTAAAATTCATTTTCTTTCATGGCAGGGAATCCCTAGTTTATTATTACAGGGTTGTCATTTTTTGTGCGGGTGCATCAGGAATGCATACACACATGTACACACACAGCTATGTGTCCACATGCAATTACTTAGTGGGGGAATTATCAAATTCAGTCCTGCAAAGAGGAGAGGAGGATGGAATGAAATTTGGGGTCTCCTAGCTGTAACACTCTGTTTAATTGCCAGTCTTAACGGGATGAGCACTGGAACATGTCCGGACAGATCCAGGCAGCTGGTGAGAACTCATGAATCCTCGGCAGCACAGAAGGTAATGTTTCCCAGCAGTGCGTGCTCTCTCAAGGTTGTCGTATTATACGTGTGTTATTTGCACTGTGAGAACATACAGAGAGAGAGGCAGAGAGCATGTGTGTATCACAATAGTACCTCCTGTGTATGTGGCTTTTGGTGAGAAAACGCGATTCTGGAGGCAGTGGTTATGTCCGTATCTCTATCTGAGACGTTCTCTGTAGACTTGGGATAGGTCAGGTGGGGATCCTGGCCCTCACAGCAGCATGGCCTGGCTGTTTGAATTCTGACCTGTTGCAAAGTCTTCAGTTTTGACCTAAAGCTGATTTAGGTGGCACCAGAGCTTTGGAGAAAACTTAATTTTCTTCGTGACTCAGTGATGCTCTCGAGTGGTTCCTACGAGTTTCACATTTTGAAAACATAAATGTTGGAGGGAAAAAAAAGATATATTTGGCTGATATTTTAATCAGGCTCGTGGTATTTTAAAAAGTGTCTTTGTTGCATATCTTGACATTGTTGTAAACCCAACCAGTGCTTGATTGTAGCTCTTTGTTATGAAAATATATCTGTTGACTTAAATCTTTTAGAATTTAATCTTGGAGATTGTATGCATCCTTTTGTTCGGTAATTGATAAATTTAGGAGATATTATCCAATCCCATCTCAACTATTGATGCAGCGCATTGCAGATCTTTCCCTTGCCTTAAAATAAAATGTTAACTCAATGAGTTCTAAATTTAAATCTTCTATGGGAGGAAACCTGGAGTAGTAATGTGCTCACAACTTTTGTAAGGCATCTTGTTTCACCAGGGCTGGCAACTTCTCCAAAATACACAAGGACACACTGAAATTATCCTAGTCTGGCAACAATGTGCAGATTGATGTGTAGGTATTCAATTCCATGTGACAAATCTTTGGGGCAAAGAGAAGGTTCCAGTGTAAGGAAATATCTTAGCATATTCCCAAACTGCATTTTTTGAAGGCTATATTTTTAGACTAAACATATGTTCAATGATTTGCCCTCTCCAGGGAGCAGATTTGCATTCAGGCCACTGAGAGTACGGAGGTTGCATCACAGAGAAGGCCATGCCGGGTCACAGGTAAGTTCTCTCCTCCTGACTGTACAAAGAACTCCCCAAGCCGTGTGGTCAAAGTGCCAGGGACAGACAGGGACAGCCAGGAACTGCTGTCATGGTTCCCGGTGGAACTGACAGACTGTCTCCTAGGCACCCCACCTGCATGCACACCCTTCTTCCCTCACAGGGCAAGGAGATGAACAGAATCTTAAGCACTGACCCAGCACCTGCCTCTGCAAGCCATGCCCTAAAGAGAAGCAGATGCATCGCCACAGAATTCTTATTAAGTTACAATTAGCCTCTTAACTCTTCTAATTTCCTTTTCCTTCTACTTAAACTTTAATTTCAGGTATCTTCTATATAATACAGAAGTCACGTTCTGGATAGAATTAGAGGTAATTAACTGGGGTTCAAGGTGAAAGGGGGTTTTTTTGCTTTATATTGCATCTTAGCGACTCGAAGCCAACCTAGAATAATGAGAATATGACCCATCTATCTTCATTTCTCTACTTTAAGATACAACATAGACGTGGGTTCTAGTCAGTATTATTTTAATGATAGCAATGACGATTCCATGAGAAGGCAGCACATATGAGAGTGTGCTGGGAGAGTTCTACTGGATCTTTGTGGTTTGCTCCAGTGTTGAGGGTTAAGTGCATGTTTAACCCTGTAATGAATATTTGTCTGTCCACGCCCTTTCTCGAGGAAACTATTGTTAAATTATTGTGTCAAATGATTGTGTTTTGTTCTGACTCCAGTATATGGGGGGGGTGAGGGCCGGGGTGGTGGAGGCTGGAGGGTGCGTATGTGTGTTTTTTCTTAAGTAATGCTAATTTCAAACATGTAAGGATCCCAGAGGTTAATGTGGATTAAAATGCTGTCTGCCATGAACTTTGGAAATTGAAATAAGTGTGGCTGGTAAAAGAAGATCTCTGTTTTGATTACACGGAAAAGCTTTTGTAGTCCTTTTCTTTCAGGTGAAGTAAACATCTTAAAAATAAGCACAATAAATATGTTTCTAAGCGCGGTGCATTGTGATTGTAATTAGCTCTTCCTTCTTTATGAAGTTGCATGCATCAGATTACGTCTAATTACTCCCAAGCAGTTTGCTGGTATCCTATTTTTGTGAAAAGTCTCACAATACATCTTTACAACCATAAAGACACTCATTTGCTTATACTGAAGCCTTCAGAACTAACTTTCCTTGTTTTTATTTGAGGGGAAAAATTAAAGGTGAGCATCATTAGGGATAGCTCTTTAAACACAGTAGTCTAAGCACACCGTGAAGAATCAATGCCTGATAGTCTACCTTGTATCCTGCAATAAGTTCTTGCATTTATAGACTTTTCCTGGACCAGGTAGTTGGTAAGAAATGCCATAGAAATTGATTGCTTGTGATGTGCTTATCATTGTCTAAAATATCTAATTGCTTTTCCTCCACAGATTTGGATTTGGCTGCTAGATGCCGGGTGACTAATGAAGAAAGGGCCTTAATTGGACAGACATGTCCCAGAGTACAGGGTGGGATTGATAGGAAATCTGACCTCAATTGTGTCAAATTCCATTTCAGTAGAATTTAAGCTCTCATTTTAGTAGAAATGAAGATGCTCTGAGATTTTGTGCCTCAAAAGTTTCTTTTGATTAAGTCTTTAAACCCTTTAGGTGTACTAATATTTTATAGCTTTACTTAGAATACCTGGGCATTTATAAATTCCTTCTCCATAGATACAAAATATTCTGGAATTTTTATTTTGGTTAGAATATGGAGACATGTGACTTGGAATTTTATGGGTGATCTTAAATGCCCAATATACAGGTTAGTACAATTTAAAATGAAATTAAAATAAAAAACAGAACTGTAGATGCAAAGGACTAATCTTCCAGAAAAAAAAAAAACTATAATCTTACCGCAATAATCTAATAGTAGTTGCACTTTTCCCTGTGCATGCTTTTGTTTAATCTAATAGTTCTGAATATTACTTCGTCTCTGGATTAAAGATATATCAATTCATAACCAAATATTGTTTCAAAAGCCTAGCAATGTATGCATTAAAAAATGACACAGCAATATGCTAAATGGGTGGCTAGATAATAGTTCATTGGAATTCACCTTGTTATAACTCTGTTTTGGGTTGAGACAAACAAACTGTGTTTTTGTCCTCACTGGAAATACCTCCATTGATCTTCCAACCTGAGCACACTCCCGGGGGGGGGGGAGGCTCAAGTGAAAATTTTGTTCTTGCTAAAAACTACAGGGGCAAATTCCTTAGGTCAGTTTTCCTCAAACATCATGTCAGGCGAAGCCAGTTGTGTCCTTGTGAAAACGTCAGGTCTGCAAGCGTCAGTGTGTTTCTCTTCGTCACACCGTTTCGTATGTAATAGTTGCCTTCTCGGCATGGTTATTTCTACAACGACACTCCCTGTGCACGTGGTCCGCACTTAATAAGTATTCTCTGCATTTAATTGAAGGGAACGAAATTAAAAGAGCTTACGAATAATCACTCTGGCATATTTTACTATCTTATAATGATTTACCAAAATAACTATCTCCTGACCATATTATACCCTAAGCCTTTCAAGAGGAGACTTCTGTCTTATCTAGCTTTATATCACCAACATCTTAAGAGAGTGTCTAAGGTGAAGGTGCCAGGGAGACCGAGGACAATGTATGCTTGAGTTCATGAAGAAAATGCAGGCCTGATTGCTAGTTCTGTCTCTACCTGAAGCAGAGTGGGACATTTTTTTAATATGGTAGGCCATTGCATCAAGAAGATGAAACTATGTTAAACAGAGAATGAATCATTTTCAGAGCTAAATATAGTTTGGGGACAGTCCATTTTTTGGATACCCCATGGGATCTAATGTTGTTTGTTAAAAGCAAGTTTAGGATAGGCAATCCACCAGGACAAGTTCATGCCCTCTTTCTGATGTATTCTAACCGCGTGACCCAAGGAAAGATACTCACCCTCTCACATCCTCTGTTTTCTCTGATTAAGTGTAAAATAAAACCCTCCTTAGGGTTGACTGTGAAGTGTAAATAAGATTGAATGTAGACAGTGCTTAGAAGATTATAAGCACTATATATGGTTTAGTTTGTTTTGCTTTCCTCCTCTTCTGATTTTTGGTGATTTGTTATCCCTGATTTTTATACTGAGATATTAGAAACCTTAGACTTCATTAAAATGGCTCATTTTTGTTTGTAGTAAATCTTAAGTCTTTTGTATTTTTCAATTATTTGTTTTAATTATTGCTTGGGCAATCTTTCAGGATTTGTTTTGCCTTATTTGTTTTTATACTTCTTTTATGTGTTTTTATTTCCACAGTGATAGACCCTGAATCTCAGCATATGATAATGGCCTATGCATTTGGGTGACTTTTATGACACAAAATACAACATAAAGAGTTGGTTTTGTTCATCCCACATCTTCACGTCATTTGGGAGATGAGAATTTTGACTTTGCATAGCTTTTAAAATATTTAATTTTTTTCCAGAACCTTCTTTATAGTGTGAGCCCCAATATCTGAAAACTTGCTAATAAAAAGTATAAGTTGCCCAGTTTAGGGGAGAAGGGTTTTCAGAAATCTTTTAGGAAGACAGGAATCTTTGTCTCCCAAGCATCTAAAACAGTGCCTGGCACATAGCAGGTACTCAAAAAGCACTTGTTTAATGAGATTTGAGTGAATCAAGAAAGGCATCTAAGATAACATTAAAATTAAATGATACTCAGTTCTTTGTTTCTGTGCTAGATCACTGAGTATTATAGACTCTAAATCCATCCAAGTTGCTGTGAAGTCTATTATTTCACCCTTCTTTATAGCTGCATAATATTCAATTATATATGCAGCAGTGGAAAACTCCCGGGGAGGGGGGGTCACACAACATCAATAAGGGTACTTGAATTCAAACCAAGCAGAATGAGGACCAAATGGAAGTCCAAACTTTACCTGTACAGTGGTCACTTGTATACTTACTCCTGAACTGTACCCCCATCTTTAAAATTAAAAAAAATAAATGAACAAGGGTATCTGTTATTTCATTATAAAATTCATATTTCAACATTGAAACACTAGTAAAACTTAGACCCTAAGGTGCCGACTTTCACAAGAAAAGTTAAAAGTAAAGGCCCAGCGTCAGCTCTTCTGGAGATGCAAAAAGTCCTTATGTAATCATAACCCTGCACTGGAGTAGATCACAGAATTCATGGAGAACAGGAAGCATCAGCTATATAGCTCCATGTTACATAATAAGAAAAAGACTAGCAGTTAGGCGAGCTCAGTGCCTTACAGATGTGAGCTCATTTAATTCTTGTTACATCCCTGATTTGACAGTCCCATTGCACCCATGAGAAAACAGAGAGACAGAAAGATTTTGTAGTTAGTCCTAAAAAGGGGTGGGCCTTTTGAAATTTGAAATTTGACAATGGGCACCACAGTCTGTGCAATACACAATGGTGCCTCACAGCCAAATAACTAGAGCAATAATAATAAAATGACAATAATAAAAATGCATACGCTGCACTTACTTTCCTGTCTTCCTTGCGAAAGACTACCTATGTGTGAGCCACACCTGTGTGTGCTCTGTGAGCTTATTAGTCCAATCTTGAAGCTGAGGACACTACCTGCTCACTCTGTCCCTCACTCTGCTTCCTCTGTCACTCCCGTAGCCCTCAACTAGAATATTTTTTCCTATGAGCATCCTTAAACTGCTTATTCATCTCTATTGGGGGAAAAAAGCTTTTAAAATTAATAAAATCATGTGTTAGATTGTCTTGTCCTGAAAAGTGAGGTTACACTTAATGAGTGCTCTCACCTGCATTGATGCATTTCAGGAAATGTAAAGCTATCCCTATTTTCATAACTTTGAAAGGAGATTTCTCTGTGGCATACCAAAGATGCTTGTCCTCTGATTCCATTATCTGAAAGTGACAAAGCAGATGACCTTTGGAGTTGCGTATGATTTTTTGTTCCTCCACTTACCTTTTTTTAAAAATTTTCATCCTTTGTGTGGCTTGTCCACGTTCTTTGATATAGAAATTGTTTCCTTCAAATGGAAGCTATACTTGAAAACACTCTGCTTGGAACTTAGGATTTTCAAGGAGACAATGTGATCACTGAAATTCAGGAGGCATTTTTCCTTCCCATTGCCACCTGGTAGGATTAGTTGTTGAGGGTGTTTGTTTGTTTGTTTTTGAGTCAGAGTCTTACTCTGCTGCCCAGACTGGAGTGCAGTGGCACGCTCATGGTCACCGCAGCCTCAACCTGCGGGGCTCAGGCAATCCTTCCGCCTCAGCCTTCCAAGTAGCTGGAACTACAAGCACATGCTAGCGTGCCTGGCTAATTTTTTGATTTGTTGTAGAGATGAGGTCTCACCAAGTTGCCCAGGCTGGTCTTGAACCCCTGAGCTCAGGCATTCCTCTTACCTCAGCCTCCCAAAGTGCTGGAATTACAGGCGTGAGCCATCATACCCAGCTGTTGAGGGGTTTTAACCGTACGAAAGAGTTCGGTTCCCACTGTCAAGACACTACAGGAGATCATAAAAGAGTGGTATTGGGAACATTTCCTCTTCTCCAAACCAGGCAACTCTGTCACCACTCTTCTTCCTCAACCAATAGGCAGACCTGAGCCTCATGTTTTCATGCCACATCTGTGCCAGGAACCGTGCAGGGCAGAGACTTCATGGGAAGGCAGACATGGACACACGTAAATAAGATTCACAAACTCAGAGAAAGCCAAGGCAAAATGCTATTAGCACCTGCGAGGGAGCGACTCACACAGCTAGTGATGTCTCTTCAAGGTTTCTTGTGGGAATTCTTCAATGTGATGGTTTTCCAGTTGACAGAGAGGTACAAAGACTTGACACCAAGAAAAGACAGCCTGTGAAAAGCTACAGAAGAATAATTATCTTGGAGTATTCGGGGAAGAGCAAGAAACTTGAAGTCGCTAGAAGATTGAAAGGGTTGGAAATAAGAGGAAATCCGATGCTTTAGAAGAGATATCCAGGTAAAGTCAATTATGTGTACATGCAAATATGATGTATGGACAGAAATATGTATATATGTACATATATGTAGTGTGTACATATGTATGCATGTAGGTATCAGAGCCAGGGCCATAGTGGAGCCACGGCTGTGAACAGGCAGAGGTGACACCAGTCCCAGGGAGCTCGAAACCCAGGGGAAAAATCAATCTCTGAAGAGACAGTTTAGCATTGACCAGAGTGCAGAGTTCTGAATAACATTATTATATGCTATTATTTTAAGGTTCTGTAACATAAGAAAGATGGAAACTAGACTTCTATAAATTAAAAAAAGGCATAATCCAATTTGTCAAACTTTTAAGATTATGTGTCTTCCAAAGTGTGGTGTTTTCTCTGCCATTTGGCACGTAATAGCAACAACAGAAGCAACAAAATCCCAAGAAATGAATGTAATGGAGAACTGTTCATCACCTGAATGAATAAAGACACAAAATTCTACGATGTACCTTATCATCATCATCAAGAATGCTAGTAGGACATGCTGGTACTGCATTTTCAGCCTAAACCTTGTGCCAGGTACTCTGCCGAGATTTTACCCTTTCATTAATCCTAACCATAACTTTGCAGTAGCTGCAATATACTTCACATGTTACTGATGAAGAAACTGAAAATTAGTGAGACGGGATACTTGCTAGAAGTCTCACAGTACAAATCCTGGCAGAGCTGGGGTCTGGACTGGTAAGTTTCTCAAACAGCTCATACCCTTAATAATCAGGCAATGCCCCCTCCCATATTCCTGGATGAGAAGACATCAAATATGTATGGATTAATCCATAGTTTTGGTTAGTTTCCAATCAAAATATCATGGAATTTTTGAAACCTTGACAAAAATTTGTAAATTTTGTTGGCATGCGTTAACCTATTAGTATAACCGAGACACGTTTTTAAAGATAAGGATGCTACAAAGTGTGATACTGGTGCAGAAACATAACGACTCATGGGAGAGAATGGGTAATTCAGACTCAGGTGCATACAGGAATTTGGTATATGATAAAGTAACACCTTAAATCAGTGATGAGGGAACAGATGATCTGAGTCATGTGAGAATGATTAGATCACCATTTGGAAAATACAAAGTTGGACTCCTGATCCATATTATACACCAAAATACCAAAACACATTACAGATGGATTAAAGACTAATGTAAAAATAAAGCCAAAAATTGTACCCAAGAAATTGTTGAATATTTATGTAATCATAAAGTAGAAAAGAACCTTTAAAATTAAACTCCAAAAGCAGTAGCCATGACAGAAAAAAAAAGTAAAATGTTTGAATACATAAAAAATTTAAATTTTGCATGACCATCTCTCAAAAAGAGAAAATATATGAAAAGCTCTTATAAATCAATAAGGCAAAAATAGGCACATCTATATTAAAATAGAGAAAATGAACAAGTTTTTTAAAAATAAGAAGAAAACCAGAATTGAATAAGGTGTTCAACTCGTGAAGTGCAAGTTAAAAATGACAAGAAAATAGCTTCATTTACTAAACCAGCCCAAATTAGGAGGATGCGAGTACCTGAGGAAGTGAAAGTTTAAGGAAACCTACATTTTCTTATATTAGAAACGATGGATGGTCCCTTTCTGCATCTTTCTCAATTCCCTTCTCGTGTGCTTTCCTGTACTGCAGAGGCTGGGATGCTTGGAGTCATGTGACCTAGACTTCTCGGAGCTAAAGTTGGAACACAAGTAAGGATCCACCACTCACATACACTCACCAAGTGAAGGGGAAAGACATGAACCTGTGCGACATCAATCTGGTGCTGAAGTAGACATGTTCTGCAGGGGCAAAGGGACTTTCTCAACCTCGATGGAAAAATTGTGATCCGAGGCCTCACAAATAATTCCTGGAAGCTTAAACAGAACCTCATCCTCCACAATTGTCATGATTTTAAAAACCACTTAATCCTTAGAAATAAACACAGTACCCTTCTGATGACTCCACCTGAGATGACTTTTTTTTGGCTGCAAGTAAATGCTAATCTCTTGAGTAACTGGTCAAGCACTGAATGCAACCTTCAGAAAGTGGGGACCTGGAATCGAATCGTATTAACACAAAGAGATGGGACACTCTAGTTCACAGTGTGAAATGACAAAACACTGACATAAATTGTGACCTGTGGTCTCCTGGGAACCTGTGTAAGGCAAGGCTCTGGCCAACAGGGAACCTGCTTGCACACACCATTACCATGAGAGATGAGAATGCAGAGACTGTAGTGGCGTAATGAATTGGAGCCTTCTAATCAGCTAGACATCTTAAAGAAAGACATGCCAAGGTCAGGCCTTGTTGGTTCCCTGAAAGAATCTCTTTTCTGCAGCAGACCTAGAGTCACCCAAACCTGAAGCAAGATCTGAGCCTCAGGTTGTTAAATTATAATAATTGCCAGTCTTACAATGTCTCTTATCTAATTGTTGGAGAATTGACTATAAACTGAAGAATTTCAAAAATTGGCCTAGGGAACTTTGGGGGCATTTGTATGACTTCAAATTGCCTCAATCCCCGAAACTTTCTGAGTCACCCTTACTAAGAGATTTAGGTCCTCTTTTACAGTGGAATGAGGTCATTCTTGCCTTAACCGAAGGCCTTGTAATAGCCTTTTCTGGGCTGCTATTTTTCTTTCTTTTTAAAAAAATTTTTATTACGAAGATGTGGGGTACAATTCAGGGTTAGGTATACAAATATTGATCATGCAGGTACCCTTGTCGATGAAGTATGTCAATTCTCCTCAAGTCCCTGCCTCCTATCTGTATTCCTTCCAAAGCTATAAGTAGATAATGGGCGTGGGAGGGAAAGGGAAGACATCATTATACCAGGGAGGTGGAGGTTTACATACCAAAAGAGTGGAAAAGAGTTAAAGGGTTGCAAGTTTTTCTGAGATGATTAGAAACTTGGGGAAATGTGTGGGAATTGACTGTGAGGAGGCTAGGCCACGGAGAAAGATATATCATTTTAGATTGGGCCAAATTTGCTAATACGAATGCGTTCACCAAAGGTCCCAGGCAGCCAAACTAGTTGTTTCAAAGATAACTTATGCTGAAGGGAAAAAAAAGTCATTGGTATACTGCGAAAAAAGAAATCCAAAGCCACCAAGAAAAGCTAGTAATCATGAAGTAGATTTATCGTGTGACTCACCCATCTGCCCCTTACTATGTCCCCCGTGAAGGCCCAGCAGAAATCCCGTTTGCCAAGGCATTCGGATATGTATTGCTGAGGGATATTTCCAGAGCCTTATAAAAAATACTGCGCTGTAGTGACTGTATTCTGTATGCCAGAAAGAAAGGTAAGAGATACTGCCAATGAAATGGGCTAGCTGATTTCACCAGGCATAATGAGGGCTCGGATTTATAAAGGCCTAGCAGCAGTCAGCCAGGTAAAGAGCATTGTCAACATAATAAACAGCACAGCCAAGATGGCAATCAAACTAGTATGAAAGGGTTCTTTGGCAGGAGTTAGTGGAGAATGGGATCCCTCGGACTGAATTGGATTGACAGCCCACTAAGATGCTACTTGAACTGTATAGTGCAAACCCCAGACCCCAAGGCAACCTTTTAAATTTGGTTAACATACATCTGACGGGAGCAGCAAGCTAGAGACTCGTGTCAGCTTATTCCAATTCCAAACCTGGGGAATCTGGGTACAGTTGAGGAAGGACTCTCCCATGATGCACAAACATGTACTGTAAATTATTCTTGTATCCTTCCAAAGAACCCATTGTTCTTGACTTAGTTGTTTGTGCAACAAGGACAGGAAAATACACACATCTTTCAGGAATTATTAGACACTGGCTCTGAAAATATCAATTTCTGGGGATCCAGAATGCCCCTGTGGTCTTCTTATCAAGTAAAGAGTTATGAAGATGAGCTGATAAGTAATGCTTTGAACCCGTCCTATGGTTAGGGCCTTCATTCACAGAATAGACATGCTTGGAAATGGAATTGTAGCATGAAGAAGGGTCAAGTGGAAACCTTTGCAACTGCATTTCCATGCTATGTCTTCACACAAAATAGCAAACCAAAAGCAGCACCACACGTCACTGGTGAAATCATGGAGTTAAGGCCTACCATCACAGACCCCAAAGATGCAAGAGGGCTGAGTCTTACCCTATCCTCATTAAACACACTTATTTAATCTATGCAAAAGAAAGATGGGCCTTGAGAAATGATGTCGGGTTGTTGTAAACTTGATCAGATGGCGATATCAAATGCCCGTTTTTCCTCAAGTCATCTCCTTATTGAAAAAAGTCAATAGACCCTGGTATCTGTATGCATCTATCAATCTGACTTTTTTTCTTCTTTTCCAGTAACCATAATTCACTAGAAGCAGTTTGCTTTCACCTGGACAAAGCACACCATCACCCTCTGGCCTCAGGGTTATGTCAGTTCTCTGACTCTTTTATCATTTATTACACTGTGACCTCAAGGACCTCACCATGGTGTAAGACAGAATATTGATGGCAGCTACCCTAGATCTCTTCATGAGACACAGAAGCACAAGAGAGGAGATAAAAATTCAAAGACTTGCCCCTCCCCAAAGTCTGTCAGTCCCAGTTGTCTGTGGGCATATCAGGAGAGCCTCTTCAGGGTGAGAAATGTGCTGTCCCATGTACTCACTACAGCTAAGAGAGTGGTCTTTTGGAAATTTGGAGGCAATAAATACCATGTTCATTTATATTGCTTCTTCTATCCATTGACAATTCATAAGGGCACCATGTTTTAGGGAGGCCCAGAGCAAGACCATCTCCAGACTGTCCGGCAGCTGCAAACATTGGGACCTTCCAATATAGCAGATCCGATTATGTCTGAAGTGTTTGCAACAGAGTGGAATACTGCACAGAGCCCACAGTAAACCCTGAGAGGAAACTGCCGGTCTAGCCTCACAGGGCTTTGAAGCAAAGCTATGTTCCCAAGAACATAATTAGCCTCCTTTTGAGAAACAGCACTCAGCTTCATTCTGTATCCTGGTAGACTAAAGACCTGACTCTGGGACAACAAGCAGCCATGTATCCTGAGTTGATCTTTCAGAACTGTTGTGATCTGAGTCACCACACCATGAAGTTGGTTGTGTCCAGCCCTCAGGCATACCAGACTCAAGCTTCAGGGAGAATTCTCTATCGACAGTTGGTTAAACAAGAAACTAACCCCCCAGAATGAACCTGGTTTATAGGCCACCCTGCATGAGAATGCTATAACAATCCTGAGCTGACTCTTCCCATCATGACAGGACTCTATGAAAGAAAATGACAAAAGTTCAAGAAGCACATCTGGTTTAGTTTTATTTTATTTTTTTACCTTGTCTAGAAAGACAGATAACCAAAGGAACAGATCTATACTGATTCATGGAGATGGTTAATGGTTTTGGCCAAATGATCAAAAGTTTAGAAAAACCAGGTTTGGAAACTAGGTATAAGAATGCATGCATTAGAGCAACCTCAGAGCATGGGAAGTGAGTCCTTTGTAAGATCTTCTAGTAGAAGAGGTCCTCAGCAACCAGTGGGTGCTTCCCCACTACCTTGATGGTTTTTCACTAGGCCATGACTTAAGTGGCCACAGTTGCACAAATGAAGATAATGCATGAATGGTCTTTCTCAATGTTGGTCTAGCTGGCCTCATTACTCAAAGAAAGGGGCCAGCCAGCCACCGGGGAGCAGATCAGTCGTAACTGGATCCCTTCCAAAACGGCAGGGGCAGCAATGTCTTCCTGACATAGAGACATATGGATACGGATATTTTCTTTGCCGCCCACCTTGCTTCTGCCAGCAACTCTCCAGGAGTTAACGAATGCAATATTCACCAAACACAGTACCCAACCCATTTCTTCTGATTAAGGAACTGATTTTATAGCAAAGGAAGTAAGACAATGAGATGCCACTCAAAGGTTTCACCAAGTTTACCATGTATTATATCCCCAAAAGTGACTAGCCTTAAAGAATGCCAGAATAGTCTACTAAAGTCTCCGTTCTGACACTAACAAATAAACAAGCACCTTGCAAAGTTAAGATGCTATCCTATAGTCACAATATATGCTCTGAACCAGCAACCAAGACAGGGCAGTTTCCTTCTTGCTGGAAAATGTTGGCCTGGCATCCAAGGGAAGAAAGTGAGGCTGGCATTCTCACTTTTCCACTTAATAATGCACCCTAAAAATCTGTTTCCTATGCCTACAGCTTTGGGCTTACTTTTTCAAAGGCTGTAATACCCAGGGGAGAATGCTTCCAGAGGACAAAGTGTCAATGGTACCATGCTGTGGAACTTGAAACTGCCATTTTGCCACCACTCCAGGGGCCCTCATGGACAATCCTCGGTGGCTCTGACAAGGTTTGATGGTACACAAGGGGGAGCTTCCCAAAAAACAGAAATCATTTATGAAAAAATTTGTAAATTTGTTCTTACATGTTTAACTTCAGTCACCTTCTAAATACTCTCCACCTGATGCAATACACCTATCGAGATGCTTTTGTCACTGCTCAAAACAGTTTTTGAACTTGTCAACTTTGACGTCTTTTAGTGCTTCTACCGTTTTTTGTTTCAATTTCACCTCTTCCACATCGACAAAATGTTTCCCTTTGAGGACTTTTTTCATCAGGGAAGACCAAAAAAAGTCATTTGGGGTGATACTGGGTGAATAAGGAAGGTGGAGCACAAGGACCGTGTTGTTTTTGATCAAAAACTGCTGAACACTCAGCACTGTGTGGGCAGGTGTTCTCGTAAATCACTCATCATGAAATGGGCAGACGCTCGGAAAGAATCTCCAAAAAAGATTCCCTGAAGCAGAATGCATCCTCTCCCAGCAATGCTAGCTAGTACATGGATGCTGATGGGTTCCTAGAACACTTACCCGGCAGGGTCCACACTCCAAAAGATAATTCTGTTTTTTGAGGGGTCTCCCTTATAGATTTTAGTAGGGAAAATTAGGGTTTACTACCAGCAACCTCCTGCTTCAGCAACTTTCTACAGCAGAACTGGCTGCTTTCTTGATCTGATCATGGCACAAGAAACAAAGTTCCAGGAATCAGTTGTTTCCCTACAAACTTTGCCTAAAGACAGGTCTTCCAGCCCTACAAAATTGCAAGCACCAAAAACTTAGTAATCATTTCTGTTTAAACCAGCAATGTTGGTTTTGGTTGTTTGCAAATGATCATAACAAATGGAATTGTGGAAGCACATTTTGGTAACATGTATCAAAAAAACCCTTAAAATATGCCTGCTCTTTAACACAGAATTCTCCTCTAGCAATTTATCCAAAGAAAATAACTGGATAAGTGCACAAAATCCATATTCAACAACATATCTTTTTTCTACCTCCAGAAAATTCAAGTTAACTCCGATCACTAACTAATGGTGATTGATAAATGGACAAGAGCAACCAATATGATCAAAATCATCCCAGAAATTTCAGCCTGGTATTTTACCTTTCAATAAAGAAGAAAAATTTCATAGAACATGGAGTGAATATGTACTTCTCAAAGAAAATGCAACCCGTGAAGACAGGTAGCTTAGCATAGATGGGTAACTTTCCATAAATGATCATTTCTTTGTCTTATATTTGGGAAAGAGGAGATGTAATAATGAATAGCAGGGAAGACTCTAAAATGCTTTAACTATAGCTTGTCATATTTTCCATGAAAAAGTGAAATAGGCATTTTTTTACCATTCAAATTAGGAACTAAAATCAAAGCACACATTTTGGTCATTCTTTATTTCATAAACATGTACTGAATGCCCTCTGTGCACTGTAAATCCTGGGACAAGACAGACTTGCCCTAAAGAAGATTTTGGTAGAGTAGAAGGAACTGAACTCGATGGTTCAATTTCAAATGTTGGTCCTGGCCGGGCTCCGTGGCTCAACCTGTAATCCCAGCACTGTGGAAGGCCAAGACCAGTGGATTGCCTGAGTCCGCGGGTTCGAGTCCCACCTGGGCAACTTGGCGAGACCTCGTCTCTACAATAAATCAAAAATTACCCGGGCGTGGTAGCACACCTGTAGTTCTGGCTCCTTGGAAGGCTGAGGTGGAAGGATCGCCAGAGCCCAGCAGGTCGAGGCTGCAGGGGCCGGGAGCGTGCCACTGCACTCCATCTGGGCGACAGAGTGAGACTCCAACTCAAAAAAAAAAAAAGTTGTTCCTAATCACATTGGTGCTCCCATGGCTCTTACCCTTCCTGCCCATTGGGCATGTTATGAGGAAGCCACCAGTGACATCAGATGCAGTCACCATTCAACTATAAGGTATGATGGTGTCTTAAGTTATTTTCCTTCTGCTACACTTTAGATACAGGGGTGTTGCCATATAAGAACTTTAAATATTTTCCTGATGTCTATTTTTTCTTTATTTTCATAGTTTGGAATTTTATTCACATGCTCCTAAGTATCCCTCATTCCCATCTTGTCTAATTCCAGAAGTTGGCTGTCTTGGCACAGAGTAAATGCCACTTATTTGGGCCACATCCCCAGTTGTATACCCTTGACCCAAGCGAGTAAATTTCAACTGATTGGATTCTCCAGTGTTATAGTCAAGGCACACATGCTTGACTTCCTGGTAGAGCTAAAGCACAGCTGAGAGGCACTGAAGTCTACCTGTGCATTTGAGAGAAGAGGACCACTATAAATAAATCTTTCTTTAACCAATGATCATGTTACAGGTATTGAAACTTCCTGGGTCAGATATCCTTAGTCGCTTGTTCACAACCAAATTTTTATGAGATGAGGAAAAGGTCAATGTCATCGACGGTGCATTTGGATTTTTAAAAATCAACACTCAGCTGTTGGGGTGTATCAGGGAAGTTGTTGGTACAACCAACCCTCCACATTCTCCCTGTATGAATTTGGGTGCTTCGTGAAATAAAAGTATTTCCTCTACATTCGTAGCTCCATTGCTTAAAAAGACAACCAACTGGTATTTATGTTTTGCATAGCCTGAACCCTGCTCCTTTCAAGACATGATACCCACATTCAAGGATACTCTGGCAGTGTGGAGTGGAGCGAGACACAAGGTCAGTGATTTCTTCTTCTCTTTGTTCTTTGATCGTCTCTACCATCTGGCATCATCCTCACCCTACCCTTTCTCCCACCCCAAAACATAAAGGCTCAGCCCAGGGCAGCCCTGAGCTCCACAGAATAAGTCAACTTCCTCACAGCCCCACTCTCAGTGGAAATCCAGGGAAGCTCATTTTACCAAGACTTTCCTGGAAGTCCTGCCTCCTCCTAGTGCACACAGAAAAAGGAGCCAGCCCAAATGTGAACTCTACATTTTTTTTTTCGCTGACTAATTCTTCTTCCCAAAAAAGGACTTGATAAATGTAAGCTCTAATGCAACCTAAAAATGTGCTTAACAAAGAGAAAAACCCTTCAGCTTTTTAAAATTCTGATATACCTTATTGTATGCAACAGGTGTGCTTCTTTAAAAAAAAAAAAGAATTAATTTTAAGACACACACACACACCAGTAATTTTAATTCACTAGAGAGTTAGCTATTTAGAGCAACCCTGTTGCAAATCCTTTCACAAACTGAAGAACATTTAAGTAATTACCCTCTAATTTATGTGCTCTGTAAGGTCAACTATTTAAATGGCTGGCTTTCTTAATTCGAGGCACACCCGCATTTATAGGACATCTTTAAAACTCATTGTGGATGACAAATGTATTTTTTTTCTTTAACAGAAAAAAAATTCATATTTTGGTAAAATAGAAAGAAGATAGCTATTATTCTGGTTGAAACATTCACTTACTGCAAAGAGGATTTTTGTGGAACTGATGGAAGATTAACACGATCAAGAATCAAATCATCTTATATTTTAGAGCATACTATAAGCACATACATTTTAAGTCTCGGTAATCTGTATGCAATTTTTAAATCCCTATAATTTTTTTGGTGGTTAACCATGTGTTTTAATTTTTCAGTAAACTTAAGAAAAAAGCCGCCAACCAGTGTAAATTAATAATAGGAATATTTTTAAATAGTTGAGATATTTAGAATATAGGAAAATACGCTTGAAAAAATCTAATAAGTTACCTTTTGCATGTCATTACACCAAGATAAACAGGCTCAATGAAAATTCCACTCCCTGTGTATGACAACGTAGTGTGCCACACATGGTCTTCATTTGATGGCAGCAAGCACACTGTGATGGCATTCACCACACTCAAAGACGGCGCAAAAGACTGTCTACGGTTGGGGGTCAGAAGAAGTTGCTTGGCCATCAGAGTAAAGCGCCTGAAAAAATGACAACAAATGAGAGTGTGCTTCCAAGTTCTGGGAGCCCTGGGTTCCAGGAGACATCTAGCATCTCTCGTGTGACCCAGCTGAGGGGCAGAGACCGGCCATTAGACCAGGGCTGCCATGGCAGCCTACAGAAAACCAAGTCCAGTGTGAATGGCAAACTCCCCCCCGCTTGCCCCAGAGCCCAGTGCAGGGATGACTTCTCACATATGTGGCCTGTGTCCCTGGAATATTAGCCCCACTAGTTTCTCCTCTTAGGTTCAATTCCACAAGAATTCCTGGTCTAAATCCAAGCTAAGGGAAGAGTTTTGACTTTTCCCAATTCAACCTGGCCATCCTGGTTAGAATAAAATGGTTGCTACCACAGCCAATGGAACATTTAGTTCTTCTATGCTGCCGGCAACTTCCACATGCCAAATATCAGGACTGCAAGTCTTGTCACCTTCCAGGAAGAACCCAGGAAGTAGCTGGTAACGCTAGAGAGCGTGATGGGAGCTATAGCCAAGTATCACCATGCAGTTCCTGGTGCAGGCATTCCAAGTCTTGTATTTTTAAAAATCTGAACAGTGCAAGGGACCAGATTTAGATAAGGGATTGCCCACAACTGGCTGACGTCCGGAGACAACATCAAGGCCCCATTGACAGTACATAACAGCTTCCTAAAAGAGAGGCAAGCAACTCAGTCTGTAGTTGGCTGCTTGGTTCTTGTTTCTCGATATAATAATGATATCATCGCCAACATTATCACCATCATAGCCAACATCTCTTGAACAGTCACATGCATCAGCAGTGTTCGGAATGCACCCTCATTCTGATCTCTCGCCTCACTCCAACCACTGCTGCCATGACCAGCTCCGTGCAAGCTGGTCTGCACAGGTGCAACATCTCTGCACAGGTGCAACACCTCACAACAGGCTTAACTTCACAGCTGTGCCTTTCACCTCTTACTCTCTACCCCAGGCAACCTCTGGTGTCACAGGTGAGCCCATAGAATTTGTCTCAACACTCCCACAGGTGCAACCAAGAAGTGCAAGAGTTACCCACCTAGGAAAAAAAATGGGCGGTTCTGAAACTTACCTTGGCAGGTCTTGGGGATTAAGCAGCCAAGCTGGGCACCATGGTCACCTCGGTCTAAGTCTCCCTTGTGTCTCTTCCTCCCTCCAGGATTCTCTCTCAGGCTCCACCTCTCCTGCACCCAGAGATGGCACTCCCACAATCTACTCAAACCTTAGCCTTTGTCTTGACCTCTGGCTTCAGGAGATCCCAGCTAGGATAGCTGGTGTTGTGGACTGAATGCTGAATGGTTGTGTCACCTCAAAATTCGTTGTTGAAGCCCTAACCCCCAATATGACTGTATTTGGAGACAGGACCTTTACAGAAGTAATTAGAGTTAAATGAGGCCACAGAAATAGCTCTGATTTCATAGGATTCGTGTTCTTATAAGACGAGATTACAGAAAATGGACTAGCACATTCTCTCTCTCTCTCTCTCATACATCTCCAGATCTAGCTCTAGCTCTACCTATCATCTATCTATCTATCTATCTATCTATCTATCTATCTATCTATCTATCTATCTATCTTTATCTCTTCTTCCCTTCCCACACACATATACACAAGGAAGAGGTCATGTGATGACACCACAAGAAGGCAGCCATTGCAGGAAGACAGCCCTCATCAGAAGCCAGTGCTGTTGTTTAATCCCCCAGGTCATGGTATTTTGCATGGGAGCCCTAGCAGATGAATACAGTTAGTAAAAGGGCAGCTCTGGAAATAGGAAGCTCAGAGGAAAATATTGGAGCTGGGCCACTGGCCAATCAGATGGCCATAAAGATGCCATTACTCGGGTGAGTGGTTGTACAGTCGGTGCCTGTGACTCCTTCCTGGAACTGACTGGGATGAGTGACAGGTGAAACTGATGCATCAGGCTAGTGGCATTCGAGGCACTAACATGACAGAGGAGCCATAGTAACTGTAGATACTGTGGAGGGAGCTGGGGTTTGCTCTTCGCTTTGGAGCTTGTTTTTTGGTTTTGAATCTGGTTCTTACTCTGTTGCCTAGGCGATTATGCAGTGGCACAATCACAGCTCACCACAGGCTCAGCCTCCGGGGCTCAGGTGACCCTTCCACCTCAGCTTCCCAAGTAGCTAGGACTACAGGTGTGCACCAGCACACCTGGCTAATGTTTTGACTTCATGTAGAGATGGTCTCGCTGTGTTGCCCAAGCTGGTCTCGAACTCCTGGGCTCAAGCAGTCCTTTTGCCTTGGCTCCCAAAGTGCTGGGTTTGCAGGCATGAACCACCATGCCCAGCCTCTCTGGAGCTCTTGAAAACAAGAAATCACACATTACCTTGCATTTCTCAAAGCCCATGGAATATCCATCACCAAAATAGACTCTCATGTGAAGTGTGGACTTCAGCTAATAACAACGTATTGATATTGGTTCATCAATTGAAAGAAATGCACCCTCCTAAATCAAGATGTAAATAATAGGGAAAGTGAGCACAGGGTGGGGGAGGGTTGTATGTAACTGTCTGAACTTTCTGTTTTTCTGTAAACTTAAGACACCTTAAAATAATCTATTGATTTTAAAACATCAAATAAATTTGAATATGAGAAAATTCAGCTTATAAAAAAGAGAAGAGGTTCACATGCGTCAACTCTCGCCTCAACACAGGCTGAGAATCACAGTCAAGGTCTCACCAAGGGCGGCAGGAATGCAAAGCAAACAGCGCACAGCAGGGGCAGGCCTTCTACGTTGATGTCAGGGTATTCCTAGACAAGGCCCCTGAGACTTGTGGAGACAGGAGAGGTCTGGTGGACGAGCTGAGCCTGAGAACCTTGAACTCCAGTCCCCCTGAGCCCTCTGTGCGGGCCGAAGCCACACCCTACTTTCTGGTGGAAGAGAGTAGCCTTCCTGCCTATACACCTGTGGAGATCTCACCTGGGGGCTTGTTCCTCAGACATGAGCTTGTCCTCCTCACGGTCTGCTCTCACCCACCCCTCCTCACATCGACAGAGCCTCTGAGTGCAAACAGTCACTGATGTAGATGAAAACAGCTCACATTCCAAAAGGATGGCCTGGCCCGACTGGCATGTCCCAGCTGAAACCAGGACGTGGGGACACAGGCCGATCAGGACATAGGGCTGGCTGGGGAGGGATTGTTGACATGGACAGTTACTTGTGGGTCCCCTTACCGACTTTGCATGGTTCCTTGAAGCTGGGACAAGGTAGTGACCTACAGCAGAAGAAGGGGACATGGAAGAACATCTGAAAGTGACACGGGAAGAATAAAAGATGAATTGAAGTGAATAATCTGCTGCCACACGAGGTGTCTTTCCTAGACAAGATCAAGTTTCCGACACTGGAGCAATCTGTCATCCCCAGCAGTGATCATTTAATGCACATCCTTAGGTCGGCTTTCCCTGGGTCCCTGTCTCAGTTTCTCCAGCCCTCACTCCTGCTGTCTGGGATCCCTTTCTCATGTAAACAACTCAGACAGATCCTTTTGTTCACTCTCAGCCTTGGGAAGTTTCCAGGCTGTGACAGCTTCTGTCATTATTTCCATTTTGTGGGTGATGTGGTGACTCAAAGAAGCCGACCGAACTCACACAACTAGTGCGCAACTAAGCGGGACTGTGATCCCAGGAAAGCTGACTTCCAAATCTGTACCTGTTGCCACTATGATCAGTTAGACAAATAACACAGACAATGTGCAGAAACATAGACTTTATTGCTGGAAATTCTAACTTATAAATTCTGAAGTCTTGAATCAATTTCCTCAGTCACCCCAGTCTACAGAGTTTAATCTGTATCATTAAGAAAAACCAGCTCTTGTGTTAAATCATCCGAACAATTGTTCCCTGCCTTTCATCCCTTTCACTCTACAGATGCTATTTCTTTTCACCCCTCTGAGACTTTACCACCTTCTTAACAATGATAAAGTCCACAGAATTATTACCAAAGATTAGAACTTGAATGCAACTTGGAGAAAGTACCATTCCAAAGGGCTGGGGCAAGTATTTTGGAGCAAGTGGGCCTTCATGGGTAGCACCAGGTACGCGGTATAGGCGTTTGTTGGTCTAAACCAAGGTCTAGGACCAAAGACTAAATTAGCTATTGTTTCAATGGATTCCTTTTGAAATTTCTTATCAGAAAAACTGTTCCAGAAGAAAAATAAACATGATTCTTATTTCAAAAAAGAAGAAATGCAGTGGCAATTGTCTGTGTTGATTGGCCACTTCTGGGCTCATGACACCACTTTGCCCAGAACATCCTCTGACCACTTTTGTCATTTTCTTGGTCTCTTTCTCTGACCGTCCCCCAAGTGTGGGCCTTCCTTGGGAATCTGACCCAAGTGCTTGCACTCTCCTTGCTCAGTAAAAGGCCTCCTGTCATCCATGACCTCTAGTCCTGGCCCCTAACCACATACACACACGCACGCGTGCATGCACGTGCGCACACACACACACACACGCACACACTCATGTAAGCCAAACTCAATGACTTGCTACCTTCCAAACACACCAAACTCCTCTATGCCTCAGTGTCTTTGCATATTTCATTCTCTAATTGGTGAACTCATATTCATATATTAAGGCCAAGTTTCAATGTCAACTACAATCTAAAGCCATCGATTGTCTCCATAACAGTACCTTATATTACATTGCTTACCACATTGTCCTTTGGTTTATGTGATTTAGACGTTGTTCATAGAGCTGTATCAGCTGCAGCTGCCTGAGTACTATTTATCAGAAGGGAAGTGTATGATTATTTAAAAATACATAAGCATATGATGGTTTAGTGGTTTACATGTTTTGATAGACTGAATGATCCCTCCCATAGATGCCCCCATCCTAATCCCTGGAATCTGTGAATATGATCCCTTCCATGACAAAAGGGACTTTGTAGATTTGTTTCAGGATCTTCAAAAGCGAAGACAATCCTGCATTATACAGGTGGGCCTAGTGTAATTACTAGGGTCCTTACAAGAGAGAGGTAGAAGGGTCAGAGTCAGAAGAGATGTGACATGCAAGTGGAAGTCAAGTGACAGCTACCAGTCAAGGATGGCAAGCCACCTCTAAAAGCTGGAAAGACAAGGGGCAGATCCTCCCCAGAGCCTCCAGGAGGAACAAAGCCCTGGTGACACCTGGTTTTCTGTCTTGTGAGATCCACACTGGGCTTCTGAACATCGGAACAGTAACATAATTCATTTGTGCTATTTCAGTAAACAACTAAGTCTGTGGTAGTCAGTTTCAGCAGCTGTAAGAAGCTAACACACACATATCTCTCCCACAAGATAATTTAGTTTTTCTTTGTTTTTCTTTTGTTTTTATAATCAATATTTTGTATTATGATATTGTGGGGTACAGTTAAGGGTTAGGTATACAAATATGCTTCATTCAGGCACCCTTGTTGATAAGAGGTGTCTCCCCGTCCCCAGACAGATATTTACTACCGTTAATCCCATCTCCCTTCCTCCCGCATAGTTTCCCACTACTGTCAGTCGTTTTCTTATAGTATTAAATTGGATGTTCAAGGTCCACTATATGAGTGAGAACATGTGATACTCAGATCTTTGTTTCTGTGACAGGTCACTCAGTATTATAGACTCTAGTTCCATCCAGGTTGCTGCGAAATTCATGATTTTGTTCTTTTTTATGGCTGCATAGTATTCCATCGTGTATATGTACTCCATTTTTTTAGTCCAGTCCTCTTTTGATGGACAGCATGGTTGGTTCCAGGTTCTTGCTATTGTGAACAATAGCTGCGATAAACATTCATGTGCAGGTATCTTTTTGATAGAGTGATTTGAGTTCTTCAGGGTATATTCCCAGTAGGGGGATTGCAGGGTCATATGGGAGGTTGATATTTAGAGCTTTTAGGAATCGCCACACTGCTTTCCACAGAGGTTGCACTAGGTTACACTCCCACCAACAGTGTAGAAGTGTTCCCTTTTCACCACACCCTCTCCAGCAACTGTTATTTTTTGAGTTATTGATAATTGCCTTTCTGACTGGAGTTAGGTGGTACCTCAGTGTGGTTTGGATTTGCATCTCCCTCATGATTAGTGAGGTTTAACATTTCTTCATGTGTCTGTTGGCTGCTCGGATGTCTTCCTTTGTGAAGTGTCTGTTCGTATCTTTTGCCCATTTTATAATGGGGTCGTTTGTTTTTTTCTTTTCATTGCATTTGAGTTCCTTGTAGATCCAAGATGTTAAGTTTTTGTCAGACCTGGAGTTGGCAAATACATTTTCCCAGTCTGTAGGCTGTCTCCCTGCTCTCTTGATGGTTTCTTTGGCTTTGCAGAAGCTTGTCAGTTGAATGAGGTCCCACTTGTCTATCTTCTCTCTTATGGCCTGTGGGTTTCAGGTTTTGTTCAGGAATTGGATGCCAGTTCCAATTTCCATGAGAGCATGTCCTTTATTTTCTAAGGTTCTTATGGTTTGAGGTTTTACATTTAGGTCTCTGATCCATTTGGAGTTAACTTTTGTGTCTGGGGATAGGTAGGGGTCCTGCTTCAATCTTCTGCATGTGGTCAGCCAGTTTTCCCAGCACCATTTACTGAATAGGTTCTCCTCTCCCCAGTGGTAGGTGGTGGAGGCTTTGTTGAAGATGAGTTGGTTGAGAAATTGAGGTTTCGCTTCTGGAATCTCAATTCTATTCCATTGATCTATATGCCTGTTCCTATACCAGTACCAAGCTGCTTTGATGATTGTAGCTTTATAGTAAAGTTTGAAGTCTGGTAATGTGATACCACCTGCTCTGGTTTTTTTTGCTGAGGATTGTCCTGGCTATTCTTGGTTGTTTGTGTTTCCATATGAATTCCTGTGTTGTTTTTTCTAGGTCTGAGAAGAATGTTGCTGGTAATTTGGTGGGTATTGCATTGAATCTGTAGATTGCCTTAGGTAAGATGGACATCTTCACAATGTTGATTTTTCAATCCATGAGCATGGGATATTTTTCCACTTGTATGTGTTATCTTTGATTTTATTTAGCAGTGTTTTGTAGTTTTCCTTGTAAAGGTCTTTCACGTCTCTGGGTAGGAAGATACCAAGGTCTTTTTTTTTTGTGGCTATTGTGAATGGAATTGTGCTTTTTTATTGGGTTTCTGTTTGTTTTTTATTGGCGTAAAGATATGCGATTGTCTTTTGCACATTTATTTTATATCCTGAGACTTTGCCAAAGGCCTTTATCAGTGTAAGGAGGTTTTTGACAGATTCTCTTGGGTTTTCAAGGTACACAATCATGTCATCTGCAAAGAGAGATAACTTGACTTCCTCTTTTCCTATTTGGACACCCTTGATTGCCTTCTCTTCTCTGATTGCTCTAGCCAGGACTTCCAATACTATATTGAACAGGAGGGGTGAGAGTAGGCATCCTTGTCTTTTTCCAGTTTTCATGGAAAATGGTTCCAATTTTTGTCCATTTAGGAGTATGCTGGCTGTGGTTTTCTCGTAGATGGCTTTTACTATTTTGAAGTATGTTCCCCGTATGCCTTGATGTTCGAGGGTTTTTATCAAGAAGTGGTGCTGGATTTTATCAAAAGCTTTTTCTGCATCTAATGATATAATCATGTGGCTTTTGTTTTGACATCTGTTGATGTATTTAATTACATTTATGGTTTTACGAATGTTGAACCAGCCTTGCATCCCAGGGATGAAGCCTACTTGGTCATGATGGATGATTTTTGAGATGTGTTGTTGAATCCAGTTTACTAGGATCTTGTTGAGAATTTTAGCATCTATGTTCATCAAAGATATTGGCCTGTGGTTCTCTTTCTTTGTCGGGTTTTTACCTGGCTTGGGTATCAATGTGATGTTAGCATCGTAAAATGATTTGGGGAGAGTTCCATCTTTCTCAATAGCCTGAAATACCTTTAGTAGTATTGGAATCAGCTCCTCCTTAAATGTCTTGTAGAATTCTGCTGGAAAGCCATCTGGTTCAGGTCTTTCTTTTGTAGGTACTTTTCCTATTATGTAGTCAATTTCCTTGACTGTTATTGGTCTATTTAAAGTCTCAATTTCTTCTTGTTTCAACCTAGGCAGGTTGTATGATGACAGAAGGTCCTCCATTTCCTTGAGCTTTTCAAGTTTGTTTCCATACAAATGTACATAGTAGTCTCTAATGATCTTTTGTATTTCTTCAGGGTCAGATGTGACTTCATCTTTTGTGTTTCTGATTGTGCTTATTTGGGTTTTTTCTCTCTTTTTCTTGGTCAGTCTAGCTAGGGGACCATTGATCTTGTTTATCCTTTCAAAGAACCAGCTTTTCGTTTTATTGATTTTTTGTATTATCTTTTTGTCTTCTATATCCTGGATTTGGGCTTTTATTTTGGTGATCTGGATTCTTCTGCTGAAATTAGGGTTTTTGTGGCCTTGCTTTTCCAGCTTCCTTAGGTGGCTTGTTAGGCTGTTAATTTGTGCTCCTTCCATTTTCTTCATGTGCATTTGTAGGGATACAAATTCCGCTCTTACTACAGCTTTCATGGTGTCCCAGAGATTCTGGTAAGATGTTTCTTCATTTTCATTTGTTTCCAGGTATCTTTTGATCTCTGTTTTGGTTTCATCATTGACCCAGGAGTTGTTTAGCATCATGCTGTTTAGTGTCCATGTCTTTGTGGGTTTTGGGGGGACCTTGTTGGTGTTAATGTTTATTTTTATTCCACTGTAATCTGAGAAGGTGCATCATAGAATTTCGATCCTTTTAAATTTGCTTATGCTTGATTTATGGCCAATTATGTGGTCAATCTTAGAATACGTTCCATGCAGTGATGAGTAGAATGTGTATTCTGTGGTCTTTGGATGGAGTGTTCTGTAGGTATCAATTAAGTCCATTTGGTCAAGAGTCACATTGAGATTCCAGATTTCATTGCTGATTTTTTATCCTGATGATCTGTCTAGGGTTGTGAGTGGGGTATTAAAGTCCCCAGTTATGATGGTGTTAGAGCCAATATCTTTCTTTAGTTTTCCTAGAAGTTGCTTTATGAAAGTTGGCGCACCTATGTTGGGTGCATATATGTTTAGGATAGATATTTCTTGTTGATGGAGTGAAACTTTTATCATTATGTAGTGGCCCTCTGTATCTTTTTTAATTTTTGATAGCTTAAATGGTATTTTGTCTGAAATTAGGATCGTGACTCCTCCTTTCTTTTGTGTTCCATTCGCCTGAAAATTTGTTTCCCATCCTCTTACTTTGAGTCTGTGCATGTCCTTTCTAGTGAGGCAGTATATTGTTGCCTGGTGATATTTTATCCATTTTGCCATTCTATGTCTTTTCAGTGGTGCATTTAGTCCATTCACATTCAGGCTAATTATTGATATGTGAGAGTTCATCCCTATCATAGAGTTCTTCTAGAGTTGTTGTTCTTCCACTTGATTTTTTGTCTTTCTTTTGGTATTGGGGTTGGTTCATGTGTATCTTATTCTTTTTCCTGTACTCTTGTGAAGAACGTTGTTCTTTTTTCCTTTTCTTCTGTGTTTAGTACTTTCTTAAGTGTTTCATGTAGAGGTGGTTTGGTGGCCGTGTAACTTCTTAAGGATTGGATGTCTGGAAAAGATTTTAATTCTCCCTTGCTGTTGAAGCTTAACTTGGCTGGGTAGGTTATTCTTGGTTGAAATTGTTTATCTTTTAGGACTTTGAAGATAGGGCTCCAAGCTCTCCTAGCTTGCAGGTTTTCTGTAGATAAATCTGCTGCTATTCTAATTGGTCTTCCATGGTAGGTGACCTGGCCTTTTTCTCTTGCTGCCTTTAGGATTTTTTCTTTTATACCTACTTTGTTTAGGCAAATTATTATGTGTCTAGGAATTGGTCTTCTCATTTGTTGTCTTGCAGGGGTTCTCTGAATCTCTTGTGTTTGAATTTTTGCATCACTGATTAGATAAGGGAAGTTTTCTTGAATGATCTCATGGAAAGTCTGTTCCAGTGTGGTCTCGGTCTCTCTTTCTGCCTCAGGAAGGCCAATTACTCTTAGGTTCGATCTCTTGAAGTAATCAGTCATCTCTTGAAGGTTTTGTTCTGTCTTTTTGACCTTGTTTTCTGTGTTTTTAAGAGTCTGGTTTGTTCTATATTTTCATCCTCAAGCTCTGAGATTTTTTCTTCTGCTTGGGTAATTCTGCTTTCCATACTTATCAGTTTGTTATTTATTTCATTCACAGTATTCTTTATTACTGTTATCTCAGATATCAGCACCTTCCTAGTTTCTTCTTGTCTCTCCTCAATTCTTTTTAATCTCTCCCTTAATGTAGTTTGGGACCAGTCATTCTGGGGGCTCTTCATTGTTTGCATTTCAAAGTCAGTTTTCTCAGTGTCTGCCCTCCCAGGGGTCTGGGAGAGACCCATATTCTTCTTTTGGTTTTTCTTCATTTGTGTAGATTTTTCTCTCTCTCCCCTTTCCCTCCCCTTCTTTAATTCTGTTTTTCAGGGAAGGTGGTGCTGCTTTAGTTTCATTGGTGCAATCTCCTGTTCTTCCTTATGAGAGTCCTCTGGCTTTGTTCATTTTTGAGGTTGGAGTGTGGGCTGCGGGCTGTACTTTTTGCAGTTTTGAGGTTTAATTGAGGGGAAAGCTGTGATTCAGAATCTGTATGCTGATTCCAGCTTCCACCAACAGGTGTATGTCCACACTGGAACCTATTTCCCACTGCCTTACAATCTGTCTGTGCAGCGGTATGTAGGTTTGGTCCCTGGATCAAAAGGAGGTGCAAAAGAGGAAAATAATGAAGGAAGGGGGGGTCAATAGGAAATTTGAAAGAGAGGAGAGTTAGAGGGAAAACAGACATACATACCAACTATCAGGTGAAAGAGACACAAGGCTGGAGAGAAGTGAAAAAGACACATGAGTAAAATTCCCCAAAGGATACTGGTAGCTACACAGAGACAAACCGATAAAATCATGAAACAGATAGTGTAAGTCAGAAAGCGAACAAAAGTGAGCAGAACAAACAGTCAAAATGATAAAATCAAAAGTCAAAATAAGAGATCAGACTAGCTCTGGAATCTTTCCTGAGTGTCTAAAGTCTCTTCAGTTCTGATCTCCAGACTCTCCCCTTTGTTTTCCTTGCAGGCAGCTAGATTTACTGGCAGCTTGAGTTTGTTTGGGGTTTTTTTTAGCCTGCTGCCTGGGAGGTCTGTGATGTTGCCTTTGTCTGATTCAGCAGAGGAGGGGCTTTGTCTCCTGTTTAGCAATGTTACCTTAGGAACCAAGATGGAAGCTGCTGATAGGTGAGCGGGGCAATGTAAATCTCTGCCTGGAGAATGGCCGAGGTGGCAGCTTCACTTTCACGGATCTTTTCTCTCTGCTCGTCTAGGTCCCTGTGTTATCCACTGTGATGGACTGTGCTGGAGTGGGAGGCACCGGGGATCAGCTGCACAACTGGGCACTGGGTCCAGGTTGCCACCAGAAGGCTGAGGTGGGGGGGGTCAGGAGTTCCCTCCTCTGGAGCTGAGAGCCTCTGATCAGCAACTCCTTAAGATATGCTGTTCCCTTACACAAGCATAGGATTGCGTGCTGAGTGCCTCAGCCAGGGTGGGCCCAGAGCTCCAGAGCTCCAAAGCTCCAAAGGGCAGATGGTGGGTGGTGAGAGTGGCCTGGGTCCCTGACAGGGTACTTCAGCCAGAAATGGGACTGGTATCTCTGAGAGGCAGGTGCCCAGAGCCTCCCTGGGTGACCGGCAGCTTGGTGCTGGATGCTGGGCGAGATGATATAGCCAGGGAGCGAGCCAAGACCCAGGACTTTTGTGCAGGCAGGAGTCACATATAGTGGAGCAGCAGCCACCGGGGGCCGCAATATCTGGCCGTATGTGGGACCAAAGGTCCCCGGGTCTCAGACCAGTGCAGCTGGTCATGGGCAGGGGAGTGGGGGAAGAAAAGTAGGAGTCTTTTTGGGAACTCACATTTGGAGAATGTCACAAATCCACCTGTGCCATCGCCATCTTACTGGAACCCCCCGATAATTTAGTTTTTCAAAGGCAAAGACAGGTTGTGGCAGTTATTATCCCTAAAAACAACTTCAATATCTGGCAAAGATTCATGCTCCAGAAATGTTTGCTGAATTGAACTAAAGGAAACATAATTGTGCACCACTAATTTTTATTGGTTTCACTGCAAACCTCACTATGAATTGTTGACATAACCTTACTGAGGATAACAGAAGGTCTTCGGTATAAAGGAATAGGTCTAGGCTTTCAATTTAGGTGTTTTTGATTCACTAATATTTTTTTTAAACCCTTAAATATTACATAGTTACAAATACTAGCCAACTTAACTGAGAAATCTCCGCTAATAAATTCACCGTTGCTTTCCTAAATATTCTTTTGGTTTGAGCTGTGATTAAGCATTGAAGTTTCAGTTCGGTGGCACAACTTTCTGAAAGTCATAAATAGGTGAGCCAAGAAGCGTTCTACCGGATATTACTTTAAATTTTAAAATAGTAACCAAGCTTCAGCTTCTCTAATAATTAACCTGAGTACCAAAGGGGCCAGGTTATCCCACTAAAATCCCAAGTCCATTTAAGCTGTAAGAGAAAGACAGAAGGAAGCGTGACAGCAGGCAGTTCTCTGATTTGCCAGAATTGTAATAATAATTGGGACTGTGACCCCCTGCTCCCAGGTTACAAAACAATCTTAACATTTTCATAGAGCAGTCATATCCCAGTAAAACAAACTCATCACACAGTAATATTGTCTCTATGGAACAATTAAAATCACAAATCACGTAGACTATAATGAACGCTCACACTACTAGCTGTCTGCCAACGTATTCTGTGCAGTATGTTGTTACTGTACATTTTTTACCTCGTCCCCACCTTCACTTCTTTCCCATTGTGTATCTAATACTTTTTCCCTCATTCCTTATCCGGCTTTCTTAACTATTAAAGTGTGGGTTCTGAAGGATCAAGAGAATGCAGTTAGGTTGAGGACAACCTTCTCCAGGCCTACTGGCCCAAGGTGGCAACAAGCCTTCACCTGTGGTGAGATTATTTGACTCACCATTACTCCCAGAGAGGGGCCTGGGCCACAAAAGCACCATGCATCCTGTCTCTATGAGCTGAGTCACAGGTATTGATCTCCTTTTTTCTCTCACCCCCCAGGCCCTGCTTTCAACTGATCAGTGGGAGAGAAATGCACAATAGAGCGATGTGATCATTCAGGATGCTGTGACATGTGCAACTTGCAGTAAAGGCTTGACACAGAATCCTGAAGCACCTTGAAGGGTCATAAAAAGATTCCTGGAAGGTGACCTCTAAATTGAAATGGAGGACGAGAAGTTAACGGGGTTGGGGGGGTGTGGGAGTAGAAAAAGGATGGGATGAAAAACAGCAGGTAGGAAAGTAACATAAATAAAAGAAACGGGACTGGAGAGATGAGGACCAGATTCTGCCTAAGTTACATGGAGAGATTCAGACTTTATCCTTTACTGATGGGTGTGCCGGGTCATGGCATGCCTGGATGGGTTTTTTAATGTTCGCTCTGTATTGCAAAATGGCAAAGGATAAGGAAGAGTAAAGCCCAAGAAAGAAAGATGGGTGATTCAGCCATCGCAAGAAGCCGGGTTGATTCAACTATTCTTTCAACAAATATGAATTGAACCCTCTACTATATGCTGGACAATGAGACAACTCAAAATAAAAATGGGCCCATTTCATGCTCTCATGGTGCTCACGTTGACAGAAAGGGATAAACGCGACACAGTCACATAAATAGTTAATTACAAACCAAGGCAGAGGCAGAGGGAAAGGTATGGACTGGGGAATGCCATGGATCCTCTGTTAGGAAAAAGCATGGGGAACTTGAAGAGAAGAACAGCTGGGAATAATGGTGCCTTCAAATGAAGCAATGATGGGAGATATGAAGATTTAACTATATATGATTGACTGATTGTAGGGAGCAGTTGAGGGGGGCGTCTCAGGCAGCTGCATAGAGAAAGGGAACACTATCGGGCATAGGTTTGCAAGGGAGAGGTAGAGGCAAAATGAGAAAGTTAGATATAAACATGATGATTTTGAGGTGCCATGGACCATTCCAATGGAGATAATAGATCAGTAAATTTGCAAATACATCTGAAATCTAGGAGAAAGCTCTACACTGGAGGGCGTAGACGTGAGTTGTAAAGGAAACAGATCCCACAGAAAAGTACGAGATTCCCCAGGAAGAGGGTGTAGAGAGAACAATGTGATGGCCCACGAGAGACCATGAGCAAACTCAACTCTGGAGCGGCAAGGAACTTCAGAAAGGGCAGCCTGAGAGGTAAGCAGAAAGCTGAGAGATGCATCTCTTCAAGTGGGACCGTGGCATTCTCCATGTAAAAAGGATACAGGACTCGAAGTGCCTTACCTGGAGTTATAATTGCTGTGCATCAATCCATCTCTCTCACACACTCCTGTACTTCCTTACAGACAAACGGCAGATGTACAAGATGGTTGGCCAGGTTTTAGATAAAATTGGTGGCCACAGAGTCAATGAGATGATTAACCTGCAAAGTTTGTCTTACTTATGAAATGAATGAATAAGTCACTGACTATACCATGTGTACTCATAGCTTTACAAATCCATATATACTTATTCATGTTCTCAGATAATTCAGCCCTCACTTTTTTTAGGTAGTATTCTGAATACCTAACATAAATTGCTCAGGTTATTAGTAAAGGGTGAAAATTTAGCTATGAATGATTGCTTAAACTATCCACTTTTTATGTATAAACACAACTATTTCTGCTATATATGATTTCATGAAAACAACAGGACACAGTAATAAAAATATCTACCTACATACAACCCACAAAATGAGCCCTGACACCCAGATGCCTGTTCAGCTTGATCACCCTTTTGTCGGGTACTGATCGTTGTAGTCAATCAATCATGAACTTCTCTACTGTGATCATTTAACTGCCAAAATCAACGATTGGATCTAGCTTGTTCTGAGGATGCTAATTTCAACTATTGTCAAATCTTTCCAATCAACTGGTTTCCTGAGCCACACCTGACACCATTCTAGGCCAAACATGTGATTCATCATATTTTCAGATGGTGTCGTACAGACTCTCACTTAAAGCAGTTTGTAAGTCAGATTTAAGCCTGGTCGTGGTGAATGTGTTCTTCAGAATCAGACGTATACAGAAGCCTAATAACTTAGAGGGAAGCCAGTCTGAAAATCTAGTGGTGTCTTCTTAACTCTCAGATACCACAGATCTTTGCTGCCTCTAACACTGCCAGGTGACCTCAATCAGCAATGAGCACCTGCAACAAGTTGCCATCCACCCCAGGACTTAGTCATGGCTTACTGAACATGCACTGTGCAGCAGGAGGTAACATAAAGACATGATTGCACGTGATCTATCAAATAAATGTGAGCACTGTGAGAGCACGAAATGGGCCCATTTTTTATTTGTGTTGTCTCATTATCCAGCATATAGTAGAGGTTCAATTCATATTTTTACCAAGTAAAAGGAAGAGGGTAGGGATCATCATTGTCACTTCATAGTTGAGGGAACTGGGGTTAAACCAAGTTAAATCACAGACTGAGGCTCCAGGACTTTACTGCCGAAACCCATGTGCCCATCGATGCCCACCACTTTGGAGCGTGAGCTTGTGAGAGGACCTCCACGGATGAGCTTTCCTCGGAATAATCTTGGTACGTTTCGCTTCTCATTCTTCTCAATCCACAAGTTCACTAAAAGGACATGTTTAAACAGTGACTACCTTAGTCATTAAAAATATCGGTCTGATATTTTAAAATTTCATGAGTAGAGATTAAATGAACACTCAACAAAGGAGAGAAATAAGGAGTTTTTGTGTAAAATAAATTTTAATCTTCTTCATACATGAAATAACTGGATGCCAAATAACCAGACTGACTGTCCAGTTTTTCCTGAAAAGATCTATATATGTTTTGGACAGAAAGGTGATTTTTTTTCTTGAATCCACATCAGTACAGCATAGGAATATTTCTCGGTTCTATGCATTATAATAACAACAACAATAATAATATTAATATTTTCCTTTAATTCTTATGCATGAGCCCTGAGATCCCCTAATTTTAGGAGAAAAGCTAATTTTAAGGACAAAGAAGTTTTTTTTTCCTCCCTCTTCGTCCAGTAGTCCAGGTTGTGTAGGCAGGTAGTTCTGTTCCTTGCAGGCATCAGAGGAGTTTGATGCCTTCTATCCAGTTTCTTCACTGTCCTCCAGCTGACGCCCACATCTGCATGCTCAAAACTGGTCAGTCATGGGCCATACTGTAGTTTAGCACCAACCAGGAGGAAGGCTATGTGTTAGGACCGAGGCCTACAAATGTCTCCCACCCCTCTGCTCAAAGTCCATGGGCAGGAACTCATACACCCACAAGGAGCTCTTGAAACATAATCTTCAGTTGAGAGCCCACGTATTGGGCTACAGGTAGATTGTCACTTTGAAAGAAAGGGAAGTGGGTGAGAGGTGGGGTGGGGGCAAAAAAAAGGGAAAATAGATTTGGTGGACAGCCAGCAATTCGTGCACCAGGATATGACCACAGTTCTTGGGTTCATGATGCAAAAGAAGCTTCAGCTCACATGATACAAAGAAATAAAGAATCAAGGGGAAAAGAAGACCTAATGAGTAAACAGTAGATAAAATACTACTTTGCCTGTGTACAAGATGGTAAACCCGAATTTTCCACACATTTCCTTTGGATGTCTGTTTTACTTAGAACAACTTTTTGAGAATGAAAGTCACAACACCTTCCCAAGAGCATGGAAATGAGGCTCATCTAAGAGTAATAATGGATAACAGAAATATTTGCACATGATACCGAGGGTCAAGGACATACCCAGGATGCCTCCAGATCTGAAAATGATGCCAAGTTGGAAATCAAAACAAAATCTAAGACTCTCCAAGGCAAAACATAAGGGCCTTAGACACACATATGGTTTCCATCTCTAGCTGAAAGAGCTGGATCTAAACGGAGTCTCAAAGTACATATGCAGTTTCATAAATAGAATTAGGTATATCAGGATACCTTCCAACCCAGAAGTTTAGCAATGTCCTTTGCACAGCTAAAGATCTGCTGTTCTGAAATCGAGTGTTTGCTAAAATTTCCTGGCTGGTCTTGGATCCTCATAAAATTCGGTTTTCACATGCATTGGGAAAGCTTTAAAGACTTGCTTTGTGAGAAGGCTAATGAGAATGCCAGAATTTTTTCGTTTGGGGGTAAAGGGTATAAACTAAGCCATTCATAACTTAAACATTTGAAAAAGACTGCAACAACATGAATTTTGAGGATTGGCTTTTCAGTCAAATGTATACTCTGTCCAATCAGTTTGACCAATGAGACAGTACTGTGGTTAAAACTAACCCATTTCTATGGTCAAGAAGAATTTATAGAACCTAGAATTATAGGCATAGGTCTTTTCAGATTTTACTGCCAAGTGAAGTACCCAGCCTCCTCTCAGTCCCATAAACCTGAAAATATTTTTTTAAAAATTAAAAATTATGAATCTGAAGTGAGAACCTAATTGTTCCTATTTGCTCCAAATTGCTTGAGCCACTGGTCAACTCTCAATTTTATCAAGGCAATGGCACACACACGGGGAAAGTCCTACTTGAGGGATTTTGCATACAGAAATTTTACATCCTGCCTGCTTCACTTAGCAACGATATAGATGTGCTCTGTAGAGTTGGGAGAGTTTTGAGGGTTTGCTTTTCAATTACTTTCGGTTTGAGATTGCCCGACTTATTTGTTCAAACGCATGATACGTTTATTTTAATTGCTAAGGTTCTGGCGGCGGGGGGGAGAAAGAAAAAAGAAAGCTAGAATGATGCCAGTCTTTCACATTGGTCAATTGACTCAAACTTTAAAATTTTGATAGACTGTTACTCAACCAGAACTACAGAAATAGAATAGTTACTTCAGTCATTCATGAAAAAACTTTCATTTGCGGTCTCCCAAATTAATTACATCAGCTGTTCAAAACCCAAATTTCTCCAGAAGTTTCTAACCTGCTCCTTTGTTTGATAGTAAGTGTCTGGATTAATCTGCTTTGTTAGAAGACTAGCAGCCAGTCAGCGTGTAAGCCTTGTGGTTCACGTCTTGAAACTGTGTCTTCAGTGTGAAATCAAGACCGTGCAACTGCTAGGTGAATTGAGAACTTCTTCAGGCTAGTCTGCAAAGGTAGGGTGGAATATATAGAAATATGTGCTTGCCAAAGTGCTCATTCTCCATTGGAGCTCAGGTTCTCATGACTTATGGGATTTGGCAATTAGAAGCATCCTTAATTTACCCCTTTCATTTATAGTTTATAACAGTGAGGTTCAGAGAGGCAAATTCACTTGACCTAGATTATAAGGTCCTATGACTCCCCTTCCAGTGCTCTTTCTCATCACACAGCTTACTGTGTGATAAGAGGAAAGCTAGTATGGGAAACCTGAGATCCCATAACTGATGCTAGAATAACTTTAGTTTCAAGTCGAGCATTGAAAAAGCTGGTAGAAAGTTACAGAAGTAGAAAATGTGACCATCACAAGATACTACCGAAGGAGGAGGAAATGCTAGCTCACATGCAGATCACAGCTCTTCTGAGTCAGGCTAAGAGAACTCTTCCTGAAGAGCATCCTAGAAAGAAAAAGAAAGATTTCACTTGCTCAGTTACTCCTTTCTCCATAGGAGAAGTAGACATTGGCATCTCACCCACCCGGAGAACTGATATAACAGTCCTGGGAGCCCTGGAATATTCTCCTGCCAGAGACAGGTTACTGACACAGATAGCAGCACCAAAAGCCCCCTTTCAAGGGGCCAAGTCACAGCCAAACTTTCCTTTTCTGAGAGGCATTAGAGTAAGAAAGGTCCTCTCTGTCTTCGAAGATGAAACTCTGAGAGTCAAATTAGAAATGTGGCATTTAGTTAGACAAGACCTCTGGCTCTTTCCTTGGGAGTATTAGAAAGAGGATTTATTTTTAACAAAGTACACCTTCTTACATCCCAGCATTTGTTTTGTGCTTCCTGCTAATAAAGGGGTTTTCAGGTTCCTTCACTAGGACTTTAGATCCTGCAAAAGCTTCCTAGATGGACAGCTGCTGCTCTGTGGCTGGAAATTCCATGTATACAGGAATTGGATCAGAGAATACGGGACCGAGAATTGAACTCGGATCACCAAGGGGGGAGTCTCACATACACATATGCAGGTTTAGCCACCCAGAACTTGCCATCTCTGTGCCAGGTGTAACAGGTGTAAGCTGTACCTGAGAAGGTGGTACTGACCATCTTTCTTCTTAACCAGAATGAGTTTTTAACAACAGTCTCTACTACTGATTGACATGATCACTCTCTTCATTCGCAGTCACTACCGGATCATTAAATTCTCACTGTGGGCTTTATCGGCCACCGTATCAGGCACTCTAGGCTTCCAGGAGCAGAATATGTGAGTTCTCCGCTATCGAATCTTCTTTGCAGTGGCCTTCTCCTCCTTCTCCAACCAGTAGTCCCGTTTTGCCAATATTCAGAACAGATTCAAACTAGAACAGAATGGACGAAGAGTATATCCTCCAGGGATTTTCGAGCCTGATGCGATACGTATTTCATTGCTATGTTTGGTGATTACTAATGGAGACAGAGCCTCGGATTCTCAGCTGCATTGAAAGGCAGAATGGTAGCATATGGATTCAGCACACACTCTCCTTTTAACTAACCTGCGGGAGCACCGTGTCAGGCTGAATTGTTCCAGAACAGCATATCAATGAGGCAAGCAGAGGCTTGAGGGGTTTTCTGGGAACCATCCTACCAAATGCTTCTCTCCCGTTCTGTCTGTTGTGTTTCTATTCAGGACGTGTCACCTTATTACCTAGTCTATTTGAAATGATGGCCACTTAAGAAAAAAACAACAGAAATAACTGAAGAACACAGAAAATCATCCCCTTTCTTCTCCTTCCAAAACACTCCCTGACCATCAAACCTTTGGACTGTACCAGACATCCAGGAGTATCCCAGAGGTAGAGCTGAGTAAAATCTATATAAATTTCTATATTATCTGTATTTGCTGGGATGCACTATGCTATGCTATTGTAACAAATAAAGGCCAAAGTAGTAGGGGTTCTCCCAATAGAAGTTTATATCCTGTTCATGCAAAGCCCAATGCAAGTCGACAGTGCTCTCCTCCACCTGGTGTCGCAGAGATCCAGGCTCCTCCCCTTTTGTGATGTTATCATTTCAACACAAGGCTCCCAGAGGAAGAGAGAGCATGGAACACTCTTAACTACCTCAGAACAAAAATGATACACTCTTTTACTCTAAGGGGAAGTACTAGTTAGATGAACTTGAACTACTTTCAGGGCAGCTTGAGTCTTCCCATGTGCCAGATATGATAAGCTCTAGGTATCTCTATGGCTTCCACCAGTGGCCAAACTAGTACACTGTGTGAAGCAGATGTTCTCATTACTACCGTCTTCATAATTACTAGTGATTGCCACATCTGAAGAATGGCAAGTCCCATTGCTTCAGGGACAAAGAACTCACTGTGATTCCAAGGCCTTGGCTTCCAGCCTACACAAGGTCTGGCCTTCCAGCCCACATAGCATTTCTTTTTTACCTGGATACATAGATTAATTTCCGCTGTACCAATATAGCCACGAAAACATCAAGAATAACAAGAGACAAAACTTTAATTCTGCGGAATCACTCCTAACAGAAAGAAACCACACTTTGATGAGGAAAATACTTCCAGAAGTTGGTGGGGTATAAAATTTGCAAGTGCTGAGAAATCATCTGCTAGACAAATAAAGCTGCAGTTATCCCAGAGCAGGGTGGGCCAGAAGAAGCCTCATGCCCTGAGATGGCACCCCTCCTAGGAATCCCCCTGGTCTTTGACAAAGCTACTAAACTCAGCATGCCTGAGAGTGACCTTTTATGAAACAATGGCATAGCCTAGAAGGTGACAGTCAGGCACTGAAGCAGAAGGAGGTTTAAGGAAGTGAGCCCCAAGGGAAAGAAATTGCAGGAAGGACTCTGAGTCCTCCCAAGGCCATGGAATGAGGATTCCAGCCACGTTTGACCAGATTCTCAAGGGCAGGACATCACAAGGGAAATAGCCTTCACTCTGCTGGCTGTGGACCGAGAAAGCTCTCCAGCCACACCACAGGACAAACAGGGTAGCTGGGGGAACAGAATGAACTCATTTCATGCTGCCCTTTCGGATACCTTAACCTTTCATCTCTGGAACACCAACAGTGAAAGCACAACTACCTTCACCCTGTAGGGAACATCCCAGAAGGCCCTGCAGCATTTGAGAATTTTGTTTTGCTTTCTCTACTCTCACTGCCTGCCAGCCCCCAACACAAGCTCCTTGAGAACTAGAGCCTAGAGAAATGTGCCTCTTCCCACAGGAATGAGCATGGTGCCTGGCCTATCACGGATACTTACTCACCTGTTTCCTACCCCATCAGGTGGAGACAGCTGCAGGCATCATATGGGATAAAGGAGAGGCCGTGTGGCATAACGGCTAGCACCTGGGCTAGGGCATAGGACTACACTCACGTCTATCCCAGCGTCATTCTACAGTTCTAGGAAGAACATTCATCTCTTAAGGCTGTGCTGGTGACTAAAGGAGGAAAATAATATAAAACTGAATGTAAGAGCTGGCATATATAGTAAGCCTCAGTGAATGTTGGCTGCGGTGATAGCTTCTGCCCTCTATGAATATGGGCAACAGGGGGAAACATCGTATCTTAGAGACAAGTCACTGTAATACCGGCACAGCTATGCTGGGGAAATACTGGGGAGAAAAAGTCCCAGCACCAGGAACCCTCCAAGTGACCTGGAGAAGGTCACAGCATGAGAAAGTTTGCTTTGCCTTGATGGAAGACTCTACAAATGCCGAGAAATTGTAGGCTTCAGCTAAGTGGATTGAAAGATGTGGAATGGTAGGAGAAAGCAGAGGTACTTCCCAGAAACCTGACAATCACACAAATGGCAGAGACTGTCCATAGAGACCAGGACATTCTTCACCTCCTCCTCCTCCATAGCACCTGGATTTTGCAGGCACCAGCCAACAGAACAGAGACAGTGAGGTATAGCCATAGACTGAGGCCTAACCAGTGAGGTATAAGTGAACGTATTGTGCTGCAGCTTCTGGGAACCTTCCTAAGAGCCACCAGGCATCTACCCTTTGCTATTTCTTCTCCACTCTTCTTTCTTGCTTGCAGGAATGCAAGGTGGACAGCACTGCAGCAGTCGTCTTGGACCAAGAAATCTTCTAGGGAATGGAAGTCCACATGGAACCTCAAAGAAAGAAGAAGCAATACGGAACGAAGGCTAGACACCTTGGAATCTAGTGTGTTAGAGAAGTAAAGTCACCTTCACTCCAGAGGAAACAGAAAAGAAGGGAAGGTGTATCCAGATTTTTATGTAAGAGAGAAAGAAACCTGTATTTTGCTGAAACCAGTGTCTTCTCCTGGTTTACACACAACCCAGCTCAGTCCTCAAAGGCAGTCACCTACTTTACCCATGTGGCCGCAGATGGAATGGCCACTCCCCAGCCTTGGCCATTCATTCTGTTTCTACTCAATTGTTCGAGGATGGAGCATTTATTATAACATTCGTCTTTTTTTAACAGTGTTATAATCTCACTCGCATTTAACTGCTCTGCAAAATGAAGATTGAATGTCAGTCCTGATATCGTCCATCTTGCCTGGATATTATAACCGTTTTTACAGACCTATTTTAAAAGGGGGGGAGCAGCCGGGATGAAGTGTCACCATTTTTCCTAGAAGCTGGTCTAAGGAACATCTTATTCAGCTGGAGAACACATACAAAAAATATGTATATTATTTGAAAAGGATGTCTGGCCTCCCTCCACCCAGAAGAGTCATCTCCACACATGAACTTGGCATTCTCTGTTACTCCCAGTTGATTGGTCTTCTTTCTGGGCAAGTGTCGATTTGCAGGGATCACTGTGTGCAGGCCACGAGTGGGTAGCAGCCAGGCTGCACATTCACTAGCCCCTCTCCCCTGACACCAGGGCTGGGACATACCAGCTGCCGTCACCGTGACTCGTGCTATCAAAGAAGCCCGAGAAGGAGAAAGGAAGGGGTGGGGAGGGGTCTCAGCCAGGTGGCACTCAGCACTGCCACTGCCATTGTCCTCCTGACTGATAGGAGGTCATCTACGAAGGGCCGGGTCCCCCAGCCTTCCACTATGCCTGCTGCTGTGGGTCGAGTCTGGCCCTGGGATTCCAACTCATCTATTATTTAGTTGGCAGGGAGGTTTTTAACTCCATGTGTGTTCTGACTGCTTTATTCTTTCACCAGCCTTAGCAGGTATTATTTCACATATTTTTATCTTAGAAGGCAGGCGTGGAAGAGATTGTTCTCAGTATTTTTTTCTTTTTTCCTTTCTTTTTTTTGAGTTGGAGTCTCACTTAGGCTGAAGTGCAGTGGTACGCTCAAAGCCACCGTAGCCTCGACCTGCTGGGCTGAGGTAATCCTTCCACCTCAGCCTTCCAAGTAGCTGGAACAACTGATGCACTCCACCACCCCCAGCTAATTTTGTGGGTGTGTGATTTTTATTGTAGAGACGAGGTCTCACCAAGTTGCCCAGGCTGGTCTCGAACCCCCAGGGCTCAGGTGTTCTTCGTATTTCTAATTGAGGAAATGGGGGCACTGAGAGCTACCTCCTACACCGGCTACAACAGAAGCACCTGCCATCTTCCAGGGAAATGTGGGCTGCCCTGAGACTTGCCCTGGGGCAGCCAGGAGGATGGGTTTGGGGACCGCAAAGCATTCGTGAGCGGCACCTGGAAGGGGAGGCCAGCGAGAGGTGTCTCCTTCCACCCTACTTTCTCTGGCCTCTGCTTCGGCTTGGAGTCCCCACAGGCATCATCAGTCTCACACAGGACAGAGATCTGGAGTCTCAGAAGCCACTCTTCCCGCCTCTTGGGGACCTAGGAATTACTGGAGACCCTGACTTTGACGACGTGATCGCTTTTTCATTAAAGACGGGAGACAGATGCAATTTCTCTTCTCGTGCTTTTACTCCAGCCTGAGTGGCAAACGCCACATCCTGCCAACAGGCACAGCTGTTCACCCTCTCTGCCCCTGAGCTGAAATAGGAAGTGTATCATCTAAGCCAAGAGGGGCGAGAAAGACCCAGACTGGAGAAATAAGTCGAGACTGGAGCGTTCCCGGCGCAGGCCCTCTGTCGAGTCTGCAGTCCACCGTGCAGCTCGCAGGCATCGTAGACTAGCAGCTCTCGCTGATCTCGTGTTGCAGGACTCTGCCGACGAGAAGGAGCCGGTGTGTCCTGGGCATCACGGCTGTTCTTTTCCTGTGGGCGCAAATGAGCAACGCGCATCGAGCTGTGCCGTCTCCTTGCTGTGATAATTGCTAGTGACGAGCCAGAGAGGGTTAGGGTGCAATTCAGAGAGCAGGGTGGCCTGCGGCGAAATTCACCTGCAGGGCAGAGGCAGCCGTGCATCAGCCTCCCAGCCTCACATACGTGCCAGCAGGAGGAAGTAGTCCCAGGGCCTTGAAGTCAGCCAAACTAGACGGTGCTTTCCCTTCTAGAACCTAGAATAGGTCTTCAGAGACAGATGGACTTCTGGTTTCTGAAAACTGTAAAATGGAGAGGCGAGATGCAATATGCACAGAGAATTGATGGCAGTTGTGTTTATGCTTTTTTTTTTTTGCCTGCCAAAAAAGAGTAAATTCCTTATTCTTATGTGGTGAAGGTTATGCTGTTTCTTTAAAGTCTAATAATACTTTTGGTAACAAAATAGAAAAATGGGAACTTTCCTTTGTTTTTTGTGGGGTTTTTTTTGAGAACTGACAAAAGCTTGTCTATGAATAGACATTAATGACTCATGATGTTGACAAAACAAAATCACTTGTTGAATGCCTACTGTGTGCCAAGTATTGTCCTCTTGAGCTCTTTTATTTTTTCACAACATCTCCCAGCAGTAGGTCTAATGTGGACCATTTTGCAGTTGGTGAAACTGAGGCCCAGAAAAGTGAAATACTCTTTCCAAAATCATATGACTAATCAGTGCCAGAAACGGGATTCAAAAGTTCAAGTGATACAAACTGACAAGTTGCCATTGAGCATGGAAATGCGGAATTCTCGCTTTACCTCACAGCAGTGTCGGTAAGACTTTTACTAATTAAAATATGGAATAAGGCGAGGTGTGGTGGTGCATGGCAGTGGTCCCAGCTACTCGGTAGGCTGAGGCGGGAGGATCGCTTGAGGCCAGGAGTTCGAGACTGCATTGAGCCGTGATTGCACCACTGCACTCCAGCCTGGACCACAGAGCGAGACTTTGGCTCTAAAAGATAAACATTTTTTTTAAAAGGGATTGACTCAAATCATAAGCAAGGAGGAAAGAAGCCAGAAATGCAGATTCCAGGCCTGTGAGCATCCAGCCGCTGACTGTCCAGGTGTTCTACAAAGAAGGGAGGTCAATACTTCAGGTGCCGGGGTCTGCAAAAGGAATACTACAGCGTTTCATGTACAAAACTACACATGGATTCAGGGAAAGAAGATTCGGATAAAAAAGATTGGACCTTTGGCGTGAAATGTGAGCTCAGAAACACTCGCAAGTGTCCAGGGTCGCTAAATAATTAATCAAGAGCAGGCGGGTAGCAGTTTGAAATGTAAATGGGACGGGGAAGGTATGATGCTGTCATCCAGGAGAGACAGATGTGGCTGGAGTGCCGAGCGCCATACCTGCTCCCAAGAAGGCACGGGCACGGAGGCCAGGGGTGGCCATCCCACAGAGGGTCCGGAACCCCAGCCCTTAGCCCTGACTGGCAGTTTACTTTTATCTCCCTATCTCCAAAGAGATGTTAAAAAATGATGACGAGCTGGCAAGGCGTGAGGGAGGGAAGCGAAGCCCTCCAAGCCAACGTTACCTGTGTTGGGCTGCAACCAACGCACTGGAGAACACCTTTGTTTTCCTTATGTTTCTCCGCTTCTTGAAAAATCTGCACCTTTTGTCTCTCCCCTCTCCCCTTTCTTCCCAAATTCTCTAGAGCTCTTCCTGCAAGTGGCTCTGCGTGACTCAAAGGCAGACAACAGCTGAAGAAAAGGAACAGAAAAGAAGACTGGCAGCAGGAAAGGGCAGGTGAGAGAGACTCCTTCACCTTATCAAACCAGAAAATACTGTGGCTTAAAGAAACACACACACAAAATAAAGTCCACGGAGACCAAGTGTCTCTCTTCTACTAAACAGTCATCAGAAATCTCTATTCTGGAAAAAGATGACAGCTTGGCGTTCGAATCATAGTGTCTTAGATCCGGAAGGCCCGCTTGTGCCTCGCGAAGTCTGGTCCTTAGTAGGTGTTAAACGCAGCATTCGTTCTTTTCCCCATCTTCGTCTAATACATCTTCCCACACAGATCGGCCTCCCCATAGGTCCGTCCCTGCCAAGTTTCTATGTGCTCCTCTGAAAGGTGGGGGCTGAGCCCATGCCTGGAACTCTTGAGAACAAGCATAGTAACTGGTGTCTTTACTTTTCCAGATTTAGGACGCCTCGGGGGCACGGCAGGCCTGAAGCTTGGCCAGTGCTGGGGAAACTGCTAGAACTTTGAGGTGGAGAAGCCCAGGGTCCAGGGAAAGCAAGCAGGAGAGGAGATGGGCTGGGGCACCTGCTGGGTGAGCCTTCTGAAGGCCCAGGGAAGGGGGCAAGTGTGGCACGAAGCCCGATGGAACACAGGCTCAGGTGGCCCAGACTCGGCTCCATGAGGATACTCGGGGAGGACTGTGAGAGAATGTGAGGGGTCCCGGGGAGCAGGGTTATTTGTGTCTCCTTAACACCCCTCAGGACCCGGGCTGAGGGTGAGGAGCATGGATGGGGTGAGGTGGCCAGCTGCCAGCTCACATAGGCGGCTGAATCTCCTGAGTACGCCCTGGGACGGAACTGCGACTTTCTGCTTCCCTCCCTGCTGGCCAGCATGTCTGGTCTCGTGTCCCTTTCCTTGCATTACACTGTCTCTCCTTTTCTTCTCTCCTTCTCTTTAGTATTCTTACCTCCTTGCCCTTGGAACAAAACCAGAAGTGATTTGCTCCCTCAGAAGGCGCCACCCACCTCGTCTGTCTCCCCATCCGTCTCCTTCGTCGTCACATTTCTGCAGCTTTGCAGGTCGTTGTGACCAGGCAGGCCAGGGCAGAGGCAGGAGAGAGGGAGGAAAAGCAGCTCTGTGTGGCTCCAGGTGGCTCCCACCCCCTTCCCATCATCCCCTCTTCACCCTGCTCCACCCACACGATCACTGCAGGGATTGTCCAGCTGGATGTCAATGGTTGTCTTGGACAGTTCAGGCGACTTTCTGAATAGGATCTCCTGAAACTCCACAGCAGTCATCCACAACAGAAATAAAAACAGACCAGAGCCAAGCACTGCAGCTCTGCCTTTCGTGTAGAACAAATTGCTATGGTGCCTGCATTGTTCCAAAAGTACAGTCCTGTTTCTTTTGTCTTCCAGATTCGGGGAGACAGTCTCACGTAACTCTTAAGTCAAGGCCACTTTCTCTCCAAGAATGTGTTATGTGTGGTGTGTATTTCTTTAGGAAGATGATCTAGTTCATAATTTTTAAAGTTTATTGGCTGGGACTTCTAAAACACAATTTACCCGTTTCCACTATAAAACATATATGTGGAAACTGGATCAGCTAGGGAATATTATTTTTGATACATTAAAAGTCAATCTGTATTTAATCTTGGAATGTTTTCCAAAGAAAAAAGATAATCCTAAAGGCAAAACTGTAAGTTTTTTACTATATGGTAGTAAAGGCGTGTTGAGGAATTAAGTTGTTTAGTGTATGTGTGTATGTGTTTATTTCTCAACGAAACGTAGATTTACACACGGAATATTGTAACCAGCTGCTCCTCACCCCATCTAGTAGGCACTTGGAAGCTCACAGCTTAGCCTTGACAAGAGGGATTTAAGTTCAATAGCAAAATAGGAGTTCCTGACCATGAGACTTGTTGGGATATCAGTAGAGGTTGCCAGAGAGGATGCGGCCTTTCTTCCCTGGAGGGCCAGTCTTGCTTCCTCTCAAGGGAGTCAGCTTAAGAGAAAAGCACCAGGACACTTTCCCAAGTCCACCCATCCCACACATCCTCCCAGGACCACCTTGACTCCCACATGGGCCGAGACCGAAGGCCAGTTCAGCCACTGCCAGCGTGCGACCTTGAACAAGTCACACACTCAGCCACAATTGTTCAGTGGCAGGAGAAGCACAGTCACGACCGTCTGTCGTTCCGTGTCTTGCAATAAGGGTAAAAGTAGGTGTGAAAGTTCCTGTCGGGGTGGAGCCTCCTACAAGTGTTGGTCTGTTAGGTGCTGCGTGAAATGCACGGATGGGAGGTCGTGATCTCTGCCCTCAATGGGATTAAAAACCTGCACAGGGGTCGATGTTAAACTTTGCAGGTCTTTGGGTCTAAATGGCAGCGTTTTCTCACATATAAAAAAAATGTGTTAACTTGTGCAAATAAGCAAGCCAAAGCCCAAAGCAGCACACATCTCATCTTGGGTGATCCAAGAGCCTGGGACAAGTCCCACAAGCCCATGCACATGCCAAGGAAGGTCAAAGTACTTATTTGAGTAGTGAGTCCCAGCTAACCACAGACTCAGAGTCTGCCCATACTGTGGGTCAAAGACTCCAGAGTGTCATTCATGCCAATCACATGGATGAACTTCATGCGTCGGACAGACTCCATGCGTCGAAACCTTTGGTAACATTTCTGCAGAGAGAAAGCCTGGCAGACCCATTATGGTCTTCATGCCTGAAAGGATGGAGGTCATGGCCTCCTGGCTTTTATGGCCAACTCTGATGCTTCAACCCCTCAAAATCTTACTAGCAACAAGGCCAAACAAGCAAGGAAGCCAAATGAGCGAGCATCATCTCTAACTTTCCCTTTGAATGCATTTCATATCTCTCCTCAACAGCACCAGAGTTTTTTTGCTTGTTTGTTTGTTTTGTGGGTCGGAGTCTCACTCTGTCACCCAGGCTGGAGTGCAGTGGCATGCTCACGGTCACCCCAGTGTCGACCTGCTGGGCTCTAGTGATCCTTCCACCTCAGCCTTCCAAGTAGCTGGAACTACAGGTGCGCACTACCATGCCCGGCTATTTTTTTATTTAGTGTAGAGACAAGGTCTTGCCAAGTTGCCCGGGCTGGTCTTGAACCCGCTGACTCAGGAAATCCTCTCGCCTCAGCCTCCCAAAGTGCTGGGATTACAGGCTGAGCCACAGAGCCTGGCCAGCCCCAGAGTTATCTGACCGAAAGTCACATTCATAATGAAAACAGTATCTGGGTATCTCTGGTTGCCATTTCACGTTCCTCAGAACCTGACTTAATATCAAACTGGAATAATTTCCCTAAAGTTGTCAGAAATGTTAGAAGTTGGCAGGAGTTTGTACCATAAGAATACTTCAGGAATATAACCTTAGAGCTAAGATTGCATCAGTATCCCTCACAGAGAGCAGGCCGGGGAGCGAGAGGAGCCCATCGCTGCCCCGTCCACCTTGAGGATGGAACCCAGAAGGAGGCTGATCTAGGTCTTCTCCACTGACCATCACTGTCCCTGACCCGATGCCTTCCCACCACACAAGGTCCAGGCCCCTGAGCAGTCAAGGAGCCTTCTCTTGCTGTTGGCAGGAGCCACAGGACATACCTCCAACATTGGATGGAATGAGCACTCACCATTTTCTAACCCATGGACCCAGGCAAGCCTCGGTTTCTGGACTCCAAGTACAGTACAAACTACCATCTTTCACCAGAGCCGTCTAATGTGTCTCATTCTTGTCACTAAGAATGTAAAGCATGATGTCTTTTTTTTTTTTTTTGCAAAGGATACAATTCAGGAGAAATAAAAAATGTTTATGGTATACATAATTTAGGAGCTATATATAAAATACGCAAATACAGAATATTTTAGTGCACAGGAAGGAAGAGTTGCAAGATGGGATTTTCTTCTCCACGAACTACTCATAAAATAATGGAAAGGGAGCGTCTTGCTAGAGACTTTTTTGAGGATGGGTGTGGGAAAGAAAGAGGACCGTGTGTCTCTGTCTTAACCCCAGTCTGGGACACTGGCTGCACATGGCCTCAGAAGTCACATCTCTGGGGCAGCCTCTGGCCATACTGGGCTGGTAGCCAACTCTCTGGCCCCAGTCTGGCAAGCTCGACTCCAGCTGGACAGCCAACTACTGCCTGAACTTGAATGAGTGCGGTTGGTTCAAAGAGCTTAACCACCTGAACTGAGGTTTCTGCTCCTGAAATTTCTAGATCAGGGGTGGTGTTCCTAAAGCTTAAGGGCTGCATGTTGCTCATGACTGTTCTAGAGGAAAAGTACTCCAGCTGCACTGAATTTTCTACCTAAATGTGAGACAGGGGTTCATTCACTTCTAAAGAGCCTATGAATGCAGCACTGGGCCTCTACATGTTAGCCTTTCTTTGAGTATCCCCCAAACTCCCACTCGTTTGCTAAAGGGCCCCAAAAAAGTGGAAAATAAAATATCAGAAAATCAAGAACCACAGAGGACTCTGTATTCAGAATCCAAAGACCACGCCCACCCATGACTAGCTGTGTGACCAGGAACCAGCCATTTACCCTCTCTCAGCTCCAGTTTCCCACGCCCATGGCACAGAGATTTCTAAATACTCTTTGCCCCGCTAGGATCTAGGGGTGAGGCTTGGTTAAGATAAAGTATTTGACAGCCCAGGTGCTGCCCCTGTAACAAGTGCTTCGTTGAAGATTGATGGTAAAGTACTGAGGAAACGTCTGCTGAAATCACACCACTGGTGACAGAACCCAGAGGTCTAAACCTACAGAAAAGTCTGCACCAACTTTTAGAAGGATGGCAACATCCTGACTAAGGCCTCTGCGTGACCGTGGAACATTCCTGTGGGAGAACCCAGAACCAGAAGGCGGGGCAGCTGAGACTCCAGCGCAAAAGAGGAACCCCATCCCGAGTTCACAATTCACGACCTTCCACCTGCCTGGATAGCCTCTGGAAAGAGAAGAAGCCCTCAGGCCACCGTTGGGGCAAAGAATTAGATGGCGAGCTCCCCTTTTGCCCAAGGACAGTAAGGACAGGGAGGGACTCACCTCTTTGGCTCGTAGCTGCATTTCTGTGGCCAGAACAGAGCTTGGCTTGAACTTGGCATGCTCATCAATACTTGGTGAGCAAAAGAATGCGCTAAGGCAAAGCACACGTCGCACACGTGAGCTCCAGGGTGCTGACAGAAGGAGCGGGCAACCCCAGGAGCCACAAAGAGACCCATGATACTACTGTCCTATAGGAGCAGCGATGAAAGTAGAGGGAGAAGGGACCCCAAAGGAGAGGAGCGGCCAGAGACAGGCCATAGCAGCAAAGACCAGCTTTGTCTGCTTCCTGCCGCTGCTGTCAGCCTGCCCTGCAGTGGCATCTGTCACTCTGCTTCCTCAGCCTCGTTAGGGAATCGGCAGGCCCAGCTACAGCACAGTCTGAAAGGCCCAGACCAACACGACTGCTACAGTCTCTCCCTCCTTGGCCTCAACTCAGCCCCAAACCATGCATCCTTACTCTCCTGTTCCGGGGACAGATTTCACAGCCCGTTTGCATCCTCCCGAGCCTCGCCCAGATCTGGGCACATGGCACAAGAACACGTGTCACCGACAAATGCTGGAGCACACGCATAGCTGGGAACCGGAAAGCACGAATCATCTCAGCAAAACCTTTCTGGATGGGGACCGAGAAAAGGTCCCCAAACACATTTGCGAAGCCACGCCTTTTCTCCATCAGTCTCCCTCAGGCTCTGTTGTTTGTCTTAAGACAACCTCCTTATCAATATCCGCCCCCCAAGGTGTGTTCTCTCTCTCCCCTGTCTCCCAGTCCTGCCTACTTTACTTCCCAAGCACGTCTGCAACCCATTCCCCCCTCTCCATCTCAAGGCCATCTCCTTGACGACTTCTCCAGAGTGCCTCTCCTTCCTGATCTTGCAGGCGCAATTCACCATCTTCCTATTCCCCCAGCAACCTCAAGCTACCACCTTCTGCGCCCTCACCGTCGCCAAGGATCCTAGGAGCTCTTTCATAGCATCGCCACTGAATCCTCACAGCATCACCAGGAAGAGACTTGAGAGGAAGCCGAGACTTGAAGGGCTTCATTTGCAGACAGCCAGACAGTAGCCCCGCTGGTGTCCTCAGCCCTGTCCCAAGGGCACTGCCTCTCCCATCTCCCTTCGGCTCTCAGGGTCAGTGAGAAGTTTTATGTCCTCCACGGCTTCCCAAGCCCACCTGCAAGAAGTTGCTCACTGCCATCGAAGTGTCCCCATAACTAAAGCTTGTGTCACTCTGTGGTTTAATTGTAAGTCTCCGTCCGCCCCACCAGACCGGATGCCTTGAAGATAAGGATCATTCAGTGTCCCCAGCACTGAACACAGAGCTGGGCTTCAGGAGGGTTCACTGAATTCATGAGTGATCAGCTCAATGAATGAGTGGATTAATTAATACCTCGCGCTCAAGTGATCACGTGACCCCATCTCCTCCATGGCGAGGCTCAATTTATTTGTTTGACTATGTTGGAGATGAGTTACCTGGTTACAAAACAGTTTTAGAACAAGGTTAGGTTTTCATCACTTAAGGGTGGAATCACCCTCACAATCAAAGTGTCCTTGTGTTTTTGTCATCACTGTAGCTGTTGTTGTTTACTATGGAATGTCACCACGCTTGAATCTCAAGCAGATGGGCTTGGGCTCCATTCATAATTTCCCTGAATTAGAAAAAGTCATTTTCACAGAAGGAGACCTTAGCACTTGCCAACTGCCAGAGCCCAACAGCAGCTCTGATCCCAGCACAGGTGAATGCGATTTTCTTCACTGGCGACCTGTCCATGAGCTGCCCGTGCTGTCTGTCCTGCTGACAATGTGGGTGAAGGATGAAGCCAGGGCTCACCCTTCTAGGGGGGACATTAAGATTCCTGGGCATTGTACCAATTCAGCCATATGTCACCCCAGAAAGTAGCTGCTTTTTCCATATATGATCATAACTAATGTTGCAAAGCCTGTTTTGCCTGGATCCTTTTGCAGAACCTATGCAAAATATGCTGTGTGCTTTCACTCCAGATTTTCTCCTTAGGATGAATGATTCTATGCACACACGGGAACAGGCGCTTATTCTGTTCATTGGGAACGATCATTATTCCATAGGCTAATTCCCTGTGCGTTGGTTATATGGGGTGAGGTTCTGGCTCGTGAACAGAGCTGATGGAAACAGAGATCCTAGTGGCCAAATACATCCTAATGTTCTCCTTTTAATTCTTTCGTTTTTTCTGTCTTTACCTTTTAGAAAATGTTAATGTATTCCTGATGAATTCAGTGTGAAAAAAATATGTTTATCAGCTTGGGTTTAAAATTTGTATTCATAATAAGACTACGGCAGCACTGCCAAAACTCTCCAAAGTCAACCCTCAGATCCTTGCCAGCTCCTTTGGGCATCGCAAGCAAGCTGACCGCACAGAAGAGTTGCAAGTAAGTGATTCTGAGGCCAAACCGACCGGCAAGCAGATTGTCATCAGGTACTGGCACTTTGTTCTTGCCATGCGTGGGGTGGAAGGAAACCGGCTCTGGTGGCAATAACCCTGCAAGTTGTCATTTGGTAGCTACAGAAGTTGTGCCTTTAGCCAGGGCCAAATGGATGATAAGCTTGTCACTGTTAACAGGCGCTAGCGATTTGGAGCAAACCACGCTTTCTCTGGCAAAATCAAGCTACTTCATTTCTCAACTACATTTCCTCACTTATCAAACGGGAGCAAGAGAAGATAACCTCTGTGGCCCTTTCCCGCTCAGTCTGCAGTCCTAAATACCTTTGCTTTGATCCAGGCCGGCCCCTCCCAGGTGTGGAGGCCCCGGGCCCCAGGTACCCCCCCCAACCCTGAGCATTGTATCTCCCACGAGTAGAACCACCTCCACAGCGTCACTGTTCGCCCTAATGAATTCCCACACACAGAAGCCTGCAGGTTTGTAGGCTGCATCCAGCGCCACTGCTGGGTTCTTTAGTCTGTGGTGAAAAGAATTCCAGCATGACACAGCTCCTCTCAGCACAGAGTTGTGCTGAAGCACTTGAAAAAAAAAATTTAAAGAATGCTTCTGAAAGCAAGGCCTCCAGCAGAGAGATGTAAGCTCAGACCAGCCTCCTCCCTGCCAGATCCCAGACCTGTTTCTGGGGCTCTGCCCCTTTCCGTGGTAAACAGTGCCGTGCAGGGATCACCGACGCCCCAAGCTAGCCAGGTAAGCTGGGTCTGGCCACTGGGGCACCTCAGATGCCTCCTGGGCGTCTGCAGCAAACAGTGCCACCTGCACTGTGGTCAGACCCGGAGCGGCCAGTCCTCACATTGTTTGATTTCTAAACCTGCCTCTACCTCCCCAAGGCCTCGGAGAGCTCAGGGCTTGCAAATCAACACAACATTTAATTAACTGCACGTTAAAGTTTCCATCTCTCAAAGAAGGGAATTAGGGACAGTGCACTTTCTGAAGCATTCGTTAATGAAAAACTAAATTCTACATCCTCATGAGTTCGTGGTGGTCCTTGCCATTTTAGGTGGCTGCCTGTCCTCATTGTCCCTGCTGGGTCATTCCCTCAGATGAGTGGCAGCCTTCAGGGTCCCCTTCCAGGCAAGCATTTTTAACTCTCTGGGAGCCAGTCTTGGTTCTGGCCCACACCAGGGCGCCCAGAATAATCCTTAAGAGTTTTCAGGCCAGGCTCGGTGGCTCAACCTGTCATCCCGCGCCTTTGGGAGGCTGAGGTGAGTGGATTGCCTGAGCCCACGGGTTCGAGACCCGCCTGGGCAGCGAGACCTCATCTCTACAATAAATCGAAAAATCAGCCGGGCGTGGTAGCGCACGCCTGTAATTCCGGCTACTCGGAAGGCTGAGGCGGAAGGATCACCGGAGCCCAGCAGGTCGAGGCTGCGGTGGCCGGGAGTGGCCACTGCACTCCAGTCTGGGCGACAGAGTGAGACTCCAACTCAAAAAAAAAAAAAAAAACTATCAAATGGGATGTGAGTGTGCTTCCTACTTCTCCCACAAAGTTGCCTGTTTCTCCAATTCTCCTTCTCCTCATCTGAAAAACACAGAAGCCACCAGCCTCTGCACCAAGATCACTCGCAGCCCTTTCCGTGAGCTTCTGTCGCATTGTGGTTAAAAGAGATCATCCTGCAATGCCTTGTTCTGTTACTTGCCTGTGTGCACGACTCTTCCCAAGATTGTCAAGTTTCAAGAAAAAAGTAGTGGGTCTTCTTCAGTTTCACATTATGTCCTGTGTGGATCTATCGAGTCATGCTATGCATTTTACTTCATTTATATTACGTGCCAGACACTCTGCTAGGTATCAGGGATGTGGACGCCAGTCCTGCCCTTCTGGAGAAGGGAAACAAATAACAGATAGACAAATCATCAGTTATAACTGCGGTTAGGTGGGAACACGGGGCTAAGAGATGATGGAGAAGAGGAGACAGACTTCCAGTGGGATGCTTCAGGACAGTCACTCGAGGAAGATAGAAGGGTGGGAACACCCACACTGTGAGAGCCAAGTGGCAGACAGCCAGCGCTCCAAAAGCAGGTCAGTTCCCTCTTACACGGGAGGAAGAGAAGACACCAGCCACACAGCGGGTGAGAGGACAGCATCCTTGGTAGAAGTGGCTTACACACAGCAGACACACAACCAACAATTCCTGATTTGCTGACAAAAGTCTATAAGGTAGAGCTTCGAAATTCAAATTGACTAAGAAAATCGATACAAAATATGCTTGCGTATAGACAGAGCAACCAGCAAGTTAATTCATTGCTTTTCAGGAGGTGGCAGAGTCTGGTGTAGACAACGGGCTCCTTTTCCCTGAGGACCTAAGGCACCGAAGCTTACCAAGCTCCCCGATCTTGCACCTGCAACCTTTTCCTTTTCTTTTTCATCTCAGCTCAGCTCTCCGGTCAGTGCCCAGCACGGGTTTGCAGTCCCTGGAACACTAGAGGATTCTAGGTCTTCATCCATAATTCCTTTACATTTACTATTTCTATCTAGTCTTTGGATTTTTCTCTCCAAGGTGGCTTCGTGGTAGAGGCACTCTCTCCATCTCTTACATTTTTTTCCTTGAAGTAGCCTGTGGTATTATCACATATCTCAAGAATGCAGAGTGAGGGAGACTTAACCATCAGACACTGTAGCTTGTGCAACTGGCTTTGGGTCATTGAAATGTGTGTTCCATCTTATGTTGCAAGAGGGAACTGAACTGCTTTGGGACACTGGCTGTCTCCCACTTGGCTCTCACGATGTGGGTGTCCCACCCTCCTGTCTTCCTCATAGGCTTTGTCAAAAGGAGGCAACAGGGGAATTATCTAGTGTCAAAATATCTCGTGAGGTGGGTTTTCTTGATTGCTACACCACCTAGCAGATGAGTGCTTTTCTTATCTTAATCAATAATTGTCACCCGTGTGCCCGAGAACCAGTCACGGGGTGGAAGGGGAAAGCAGATACTGACTAAAACCTCTGCATCTGTGTCACCTGATGTGTCCAAGCTGCAGCTGGCCGAAAGACATGCCCATCCACCCCTTGAAATCCTCCGATGCTATTGCTCTCCTGTCTTCCTTCCTTCCTCATTCTGTCTGTCACCGATCATTCTGGGGGCCTTCACCATACCAAGGCCTGTGTTACTCTATTTAGGGCCACACATAGGATGACCAAATACAGTCCTTACTCAAACTCCCAGGCTAGTGCAGATGCATGAGCAAAGCATTCCAGCACAGGGATAGAGCGAAAGAGACTGTGACTGAGGAAGCAAAGGGTATGAAAGGAGCACAGACAGTGGTCCCGTTACCCAGCCTTGGGGGAGCTGATGAAAAGCTGCTCAGAGAAGCAGAGGCCAGGACCAACTTTTGACTGGTCAAGAGGTAAGATTGACGCTGAGTAAACAACAGGAAAATGTAAGAGGTGCCAATCAACAGGCACATGACTGAGACATACCGGGGGTTAGTGACGTTCCCCTTCTCCTCACCCAGACAGTCTAATCCGGTGGGGTCTGTGTTGGGGAATCCAGAATTTGCTTGTTTGCTTTAATTTTCTAATAGGTTATGTAGCGGGTGTCTGGTTATTTCATTTTTGTAACATTTCTTTGAGAGTCAGGGAACTACTCTGTGATATGAAAACCATTACCCAGGATGAGCCAATACATTGAGAATAAGTCACTCAGACCCAGGAATAGCAGGGTTGAACCCCAAACAGTTGTCCAAATGCTTTCTGCTACAAAATTTTGATAGATGACTCGTCTTTAGCCTGGGTGGAGATTTAATTTGTGTCTCAATGGAACACTTTAAATTGTCAATGACAAAAGGCCATATTTCCAATACTCCTTGAGAGGAGGCTTCAAAGGCTTTAGCTCCTTTTTTTTATTTTTTTTAAAAGCCTATCTGCTTTATTTTGACGTGGCAGGAGAGTTTTGCATAGCTTCTCGCATGCACTGTTGTGACAGCTGCATTTAATGAGTGCAAAGTGATCAGAAAAACATCCTTTGCTGTGGGTTGCCAGTTGGTGACAGGGGAGAGGTGACGCTGTAATCGGAGCAGTAAAGCCATGCACACATCTGCGGAGGCAGAATTTTGCTGTCTGGTCTGTACCAGTCAGCTCAGTGCATCGCCTTAAAACCAAGAAAAGACCTGTATACCCACATCCCATAAAGCCCTTCCTCGAGCAGCAGGGTGAAGGCTCAGCTGGACCACCTCTGGCTGTTTCTGCTGGAGGTTCATCCAAAGTCGAGTTTTTCTAAATCTTCCATGTATCTGTCTTTTGGAGAGAAGATCTTTCTGACTACTCTACCATACTTATAATTCACAAGCTCAGGAGAAAATTTTTAGAAAGACTAACTTTAAGTAATTCGTGTGTAAAGGACTAAATCAGAAAATAACTAACTTTCTCTAAATGTAGATAGCCATGATTAAATTATTGTTCAGCAAATATTCACTGCCCTTCACAATACAGAAACACACTGGCCTCCCTGGGAAGAGTTGGCTTTCTCTCCCTACTGACCATAGGACTTCCCACCCTACTGACTTTGGCCAACGAAAGGTAGACAGACATGGCCATAGGTCAGTTTAGAGCCAAGACCTTAAGGCATCACGTGTTTACACCTGCCACTCCGGGAGCTTCTACTTGCACCCCAAAATGTTGTGAGCCAGATGACTCAATGCCCTCAGTTCATCCTTGCAGAATGAGAGACAGGTGAAACAGACCTGAGTGTAACCTGCGTTGAAGCCGTGTTGTTCCAACCGGTCCAAGCACCCACAGAGTATCTCTGGAGGAGAGTGGCCAGATCAGCCAGACCACAGCTGACCTGAAGCCCAGGAAGCATGAACATAGATGACGGTTCATTTAAATCACTGAGATTTAGGGTCGTTTGTTATTCAGCATCATTGTGTTGCTTCCTGAGCTTTTGATAGAGATCACCAACAATGAAAGCCTGATTATGTACCAGAGAAATTATTCCAGCTGTGCTAAATGCCTCACGCAGCTCTGTCAATGGAGTGTGAGGGTGCTGCGGACTAAATGCTTGTGTCCCCCCAAATTTTAAATGTTGAAACCTTAACCCCTACTGGGATGGTGTCTGGAGGTGGGACCTTTGGGAGGTGATTAGGGTTAGATGAAGGAGTCACCCTCAAATGAGATTAATGACCTTAATAAAAGGGGAAGAGACCCTAGATAGTCTCTCTCGCTCGCTCGTGCTCGCTCTCTCTCTCTCTCTCTCTCTCTCTCTCTGTCTCCCCTTCCCCATAAGGACACAGAAATTATCCATCTGCAAACCAAGAAGAGAGCCTTAACTTGGAAACTTGTTTGGCTGGCACCTTGATACCTTAGACTTCTCAGCCTGAAGAACTGTGAGCAATACATTATTTTTAAGCCACCTGGTCTATAATATTTGCTGTAGCAGCCCAAACCAAGACAGCAAAAGTGGATAGAGGGAATATTCAAGTCAACTTATCCATTTATATAAAGTCAGACAAGTAGCAATGCCACACTGAGTTACATTTTTCACTCTTTGGTTTCACCTTGGGATCATGGAATCACAATGACTATTAGAGAAGGGGAAGTTTCAGTCAGGATTCCAGGGCAACCCCTTCATCCCAGCACCCTGTTTTGGTTGTTACCTTCTCACATCTTACGGGAGTAAACTAAAAATACCTACCTGTGTCTTTGTTTCCCCCTCGAGCCTTTATTTCATTTCCATATGGCTCCATTTCCCATCTTCTCTCTCTCTCTTCCATCATGGAAAGACAACAAAAATAAACTGTCACAGTGAACCATCTTGACAATTTACTCTTGAGGGGAGAATCCTGTGAGTGTCTAAAAGCTTATTCTAAGTTATATTTGCTTCATTTGTGCTTCTACTGATGAATAATTAGGGCAGCAATTAATTTTAAAATGCAAATGAGCAATGGGTCTCACTGTTTTGTTTTGTTTTAAATATTCTTTGTCCTCAGTTCTACTTGTGTTAGAGTCTTAATGAATTTAGTCTAGCAAAGGAATGAAATTATTTTTTCTAATGCTTTATTTACTTGATTGAATCAGACTTTTTATCAAATATTGACTCCAAATGTTTGTTCAAGATCAGATGCTGTAGAATTTAATAGAAATAAAAACCTGGAGTACAGAACCATCATTTTTTATGTGTCTTGTGGGTGATCTATCTGAATGATGAATCAAAGACAGAAGTATCTATAGCCATGTGCCTGCCCATTTGCACTGGTTGTTGTTTTTACAGTCAGAGGAAAAATTCTTTGTTATCTTTCAAAATGTCATATAGATGTTCTTTGAGAAGAGAAAACTCGCCAAGTAAAGACAAGTGCAATTAGCATGCATTTATTTTGCATCCTCCAGTACTGGGAAGACAGGGAACATAGGTAAAAGTCCACTAAATATGCCTTCGGTTTGCTCAGTCAACATTTATGACATGTTAACGCACCACTCTTTGCGCAAGTAACCAGTCTCTGCTCTCAAAGATCGCACAGGAAGGTCAGACATGAAAAATCTCTATTCTGTTTTTATCATTACATTACCTGACATCCTCTCACATGCATATGTGTCATCTTTGTCCTCGCCTGAAAGGCGAGCTTCACGAGGACAGGAACTCTGTGTTCTTACCACCAGAGCAGGGCGTACCACAGGCGAGGGACTCTGCAAATATCTGTAGTTGTTGAAAGGAAGAAAGTGATATTTTAGAGGAGTGAACAGGATGAGACGGAAGCCCCAAGGAGACATGGCCTTCTCAGCATAAGAAGTAGTAGAAGGTGGCTTGATCAGAGGGTATCAAGGACGAAGTGAGGATGGGACCAGAGACCTCTCATGAGGGGTCGTGCCGAAGGGTGCCCAAAAAACAAAGTCTGAAAGTCCATAACAGGTATAAAACCATGGAGGAGTGAGCAATCTGGACAGGCTTTGGGATCAAGGAGTTTCCCTGGACATGAGAGCCCGAGAGGATGGCAGGAGCTGGGGCTAGATGGACAGCCAGACCCAGAGCAGGAGAATTTTTGTCTTTCTTTGTCATCAGTGTTAATTACTGATTGACTGAGACATTTAAATATCAAATTATTAACTAGTGTGAGCATTTAAGAAAAACAGTTGCAGGATCGCCTAAGCCCAGTAGGTCAAGGCTACGGTGGCAGTAAGTGTGCCACTGCACTCCAACCTGGGCGACAAGAGTGAAACTCCAACTCATAAAAAAAAGAAAGAAAAAGAAAAACAGTTGCCCACCTTTGGCAGAAAGCAGAGGCCCACTTTTATAACAAATCCATAATGCTTTTCCCTGATATGGACCTTGGCTTGAGGTTACAGCCGAGACCTCACCAACTAACCCAAAGTGAGCACCTGGCCACTAACCACACTTGTCAGCTTTTTTCATTTCCATTATCAAAATATTCAAAGGAATACAGCATTTGGGTTTTAATTCTCTGAATAATCCCACCACTCTCCATTTGCTAGTAAGTATCTTTAAAACCAAACATTATTCAGATAAAAGTCTATTTTTAACCAACATCCAAAGTATATGCCTCGGTTTTTCACCCATGTAAGAAAATATTGTATAGACACCAAGAATTAGTGAGAGATCGCCACACAGCCTGGTGTTTTAGATGGCTCTCTCTCTCTCTCTCTCTCTCATGGACGTTTCTGTTTTATTAGAGGCAACAATTCCACGTAGCACACTTGCAGATCCAGCCACTGCCTTCTGCCTGCTACAGGGGGAGGTCATCAGTAAGTGGTAGCAGGCTACTTCTGGTCTAATTGTGAATTCCTCTCGTGTGTACACAGACTTCAGCCCAGGGATGACAAGGATTTTTGAACTTCAAAAAAAGAGGAGGAATCATAATAAATATTTTACTGTCTACTCAACCCAATTTATGAAGCCTGATTATGTCTTTCAGCCTCCGGAGATTGCTACCGGAAATTTTCCCAGATGTTCCCCCTTCCGACCAAACTCCCCACTGTCTGGCAGGGAAGCAGCCCAGCATCTGCATTCAGGCCTGGGAAGAGAGAAGGAGCGGCCTGAATGTCACTCGACGCCCCGCCTGTTCAACGCTTAACCCGTCCTGAAGTGGCCTCATGGACCAATGATTGGCCAAGCTTTCTTCTGCTCAGGTTTATACTTTGCTGTAAGCTGTAATGGCCCGGGAACACGAGAGTTCCTGAGGTGGCAGGTAGCTAGCATCCTCATTTGCCAACATCCACAGATATCCAGGAAGGATGATGCTTATTGAACAAACTTTGGCGAAGAGCACCCGAAGAGTTTCTGAGGTCCTGCGTCTGAGCCCAGGCACTCCCGTTTATTTTTCTGAGCAGCACAGCCCCGTGGTTTTCAGCAGTGATGAGACGCTGCATGTTTGTGTTATGTGTTGTTGCCATAACTTTGAAAACTCATATTACTATGAATTGTATTATATTGTATATAATATGCTGTACAATTCTTTTGACATGAGCACTTATTCTTCCTCTTTGGATCACACCTATATATTTTAGTTTGTTCTTTCATCGTCTATTCCTTGGCTGTGATCACAGCAGCCTTATTGCAGCATACACTACTGCTATAAAAGAGCTTGGACCTAGTATGAACCTAACACCCTTACGAGAGATCATCCTGACACAAATAACCCTTGGGAGTCAGACCAGTCAAGCGAAGATTCTTAAAAGAGTTGTTTCCGAAGAATTCTCTTTTTTCTTTTTCCACCCACAAAGGCAAATGTTTGAAGGTGAGTTATACAGTCCCGTTGCCTGGCTGCATGAAAAAAGGTGCACAGTAAGCTTATGACAAAGAATATCATCCTCGTTGCCTCTCGACAGAGCCTCTGAAGGCCATAACTACAGTCCGAAGGGAAAGAAAGCTGAGTTCACAGGGGAGCCCAGAATGCACCAAACACAGTACATCAGCAGATTCAGAAGGCTCACATTTGCTTGGCAAGCTCAGAAAAGATAGGAATGTGGGATTGCCTGCATATTTCATTTTTCTAGCCCAGTGTTCAAGGGATGAAGAGATTCTAGTCCTGTGGGTGGTGACATATCACATATGATATACTGACCAAGGCTTCACGGTACCATTTATGCCTGCTAATGATCAAGTTTTACTAAAAATAGAGCACAAAATATGAATGAAATATAAATCATTGTGTAAGATACTGGATTTCTGTGTGTGTTTCTCATAAGAAATTCTATGTAGGCCCCATAACTTTGAATTATTAAAACCAGAATTTCATAATGCTAGTTAAAAGATTGAACTATTTTACCTATAAAAGTAAGAGTTTTAGGCAGAAACTTATCTATGTACTTTGACATTAATGAGGGGGAAAAATCTTTTGACCAAAAAAAAAAAAAAAACCGCCTCAAAAGAAAAAAGGTAGAATAAGACCCGATTGCCAATTTACCTAATTAGAAAGCGTCCACCCTAGAGAATTTTTTTCAACTGGCTTTTATGACCCTCTGATAGAAAGCTTTATGTAAATGTCTGCCGTTAGATATGTCATTTTCATTCATATCACTGTGATATATAACTAATAACAGTGAAGCATAATTATGAGAGCGTATTTTAAAAATAACTGTGGCGAGGCAGCATTTGTGACTGACTTTGTGCTACTCCCTGCGTGTGGCACTCTTTATCTCTGCCCACTCACAGCCTCTCCAGAAAGCAGAACTTAAGGATCATAAATGTCACAAAGGACAAGACATTTCTCATGCTTTGTGTTCTTTCCATTTTTTCCATGTGCTTTTTTTTTTTCTTCATTTATGAACTGATTCTTTAGATATTTCTCTCTGAATGGAACTGATGACACCTATAAATAAAGCATTGATAAAATGGTCTTAAATTTTAAAAGTGTGATTGACTTTAAAAATAAAACTCTTATTCTTCCAAATGTCTCCTAAATCCAATTATCATTTTGTTCTGTTTTGTTGCTTGACTTTTTTTTTCTTGCACCAGTAACTAAGGATATTCTTAAGAACTGCATCTAAATCGCATAGGCTCAGAAAGTATCCAAGATGAAATGGTGGCGTTGGCATGCAAGGGAATGTTGAGTTCTGGTTACTATTGTTTTAATATTTTCTCACTGTGAGTCATCATACCGAGCTGTTTCACTGAAAAGAAAAAGATTTCAGAATGAATTATTTGGGAGACACACAGGAGGTTACTTAGGGATTTGAAAAAAGATTAAAAATAGGAAAGAGGCAAAAGAGAACTCAGAGAAAAGTTTTGTAAAAGAAAGACTGGGTGGGTGACCATAACATAATAGAATCCCATTCTGTGAAACAAGGCTTAGAATGACAGGTGCTGGAAGAATCAGATAAGTTCCAAAAAATTAATATATCACAACATATAAAATATTGATAAAAATCCTTATTGGATAAGGACTGTGTTGCCAGGGAACTGAAAGCTGGAAAACAGATTTAACAAGATTCAGGGACTACATGAAGAATGATGGAATTAACTGCATTAATAGAAAGAAGGACAAAAACACATAATTTTCTCAATCGATGCAGAAAAGGCATTTGACAAGATCCAATACCTTTTCGTGATCAAAAAAATTAGGAATAAAAGGAAATACTTCAATATAATATAAGCCATATATGAAAAGTCCACAGCTAACATTACACTCAGTGATGAAAAACTGAAGCCTTTTCCTCTAAGATCAGGGATAAGACAAGGATGCTATTCTTGCCACTTCTGTTCAGTATAGTACTGGACATCCTAGCCAATGTAATTAAGCAAGAAAAATAAACTAAAAGCATCCAAACTAGAAAGGAAGAAGTAAAATTATCTCTGTTGACAGATGGCATCATCTCACATGTAGCAAACCCTAACGATTATACAAAAGAATTATAACTGTTAGAACTAATAAACAAATTTAGTAAAGTTTCAAGATACAAAGTCAACACATGAAAATCAGTTGCATTTTTACACACTAATGATGAACAATCAAAAGAGAAAATTAAATAAGCAATTTTATTTACAATAACAGAAAATGATAAAATACCTTGGAATAAACTTAAACAAAGAGATGAAAGACTTTTACACTGACAACTGCAAAATATTGCTGAAAAAAAATCAAAGATGCCACAATTAGATTTAAAAATACCTCATGTTTATGAAGTAGAAGACTTAATATTGTTAACATGTCAATGTTACCCCAAACAATCTACAGATTCAATGCAATTTATACCAGAATCCCAATGGCATATTTTTTTTGCAGAAATAGAAAAAAAATCATTCTAAAATGGAATCTCAAGGGACCCCCAAGTATCCAAAACAATTTTGAAAATGAAGTACAAAATTGGTGGACTCATACTTTCTGATTTCAAGATATATTTAAAAACTGTAGAAATCAAAGCAGTGTACAAATCAAAGTACTAGCAAAAAAGACAGACATATAGACCAATAAAACTGAATAGAAGCACCAAAAATAAGCCTTCACCTACATGATTAAATGATCTTCTACAAGGATACCAATATCACTCAATGAGAAAAAGGCAGTCGCTTAAGCAAATGGTGCTGGAAAAACTAGATATCCACATACAAAATAATAAAGTTGAACTTTTACATTATACCATATACAAAACTAATTCAAAATGGTCTAGACCCAAACATAAGACTCAAAACTATAAAACTTCTAGAAGAAAACTAAGAAGAAAATCTTCATGACATCAGATTTGGCAATTTTTTAAATTATTTCACCAAAAACAGAAATAAAAACAAGAATAGATACATAGGACTATATCAAAGTTTAAAAAAGAAACAGCTTTTGTGCAGCCAAGCATACAATCAATGAGCAAAAAGGCAACATACAAAATGGGAGAAAATATTTACAAATCATTTATCTAATAAGGGATTAATATTCAGAATGTATAAAGAACTACAACACAACAACAAAAATCAGTGAACAATCTGATTTTAAAATAGGCAAACAATTTGAATAGACATTTCTGCACAGGTGATAGACAAATGGCCAATGTGCATATAAAAAGATGTTCAATATCATTAATCATCAGAGAAATGTTCATGAAAACCACAATAAGGTGTTACTTCATATCCATTAGAATGGCCACTACCAAAATAAAAGGAAAATAACAAGAATAGGTAAGGAAACCTTCTGCCCTATTGATGAGATCATAAAATGGTGTAACTGCTATGAAATACACTATAGCAGTTACTCAAAAAAAATAAACATAGAATTACCATATTAATACAATCCAGCAATCCCACTTCTGGGTATATGTCCAAAAGATGTCATTCAAAGCAAGATTTGAAGAAGTAATGGCACACCCATGTTCACTGCACCATTATTCACAATAGCCAAGAGACAGAAGCATCCCAAATGTTTATCAAAAGCTGAGTGGATAGAGAAAAATATGGTCCATACATACAATGAAATACTGTTCAGCCGTAAAAAGGATGGATATCTTGACACAGGCTACAACCCGGGTGAGCCTTGAAGACATTATGCTAAGTAAAATAAATCAGTCACCAAAGGACAAATATATGATCCTACTTATTTGAGCTACCTAGAGTAGTCAAATTCCTAGAGACAAAAAGTAGAATGATGGTTTCCAGGCCCTGGGGAAGGAAAATGAAGAGTTGGTGTTCAGGGAGTACAAAGTTTCCAACTTGCCAGTTGCAAAGGTTCTGGAGATCAGTATCCCAGCAATGTGAATCACGACTACACTGTACACTTAAAAATGGTGAAGATGGTAAATTTTGTACTGTGTGTTCTTTTACCACAATCAACGTTTTCCTGGGTGTTGGGAACCAGCCGTGGAGGCCTGCCTGAGCGTTAGGGATCCAGGCAGGCTGCGGACCTTGAGACCACCAGGCTGGTTCAGGAGCTGAAGGCCCATTCCCTCCTCCTTTCTTTGTTGTTTAGCGTTACCCACTGGCAGGGACTTTTATGATCT
>NW_007256253.1:77169-78958 GCF_000164805.1 Carlito syrichta | reverse complement strand
TCATGCCTAAGGAAACACCTGGTGGGTGGGGGAATGCGCCTCACCCCACCTGGCCTTGTGCTCACGTGAAAGTCTTGTGATTGAACATGTGAAAATTTGGGATAAAAGACTCACGGTTGGTCCCAATAAACGGCTTCTGCTCATTTCACTGAACAGTTGTCCACTTTCTTTCTTTCTCTTTATATCTCTCCCTCCATCTTTCTTTCAATATCTATCCCTACTACAGAATCGGCTTCTGCACTAGACGGAGTCCAGTCTCTTTCTTTCTCCTTATTTCTCCAGAATATTCGCCCATGCTGCCCCACCTTCCAGGGACCCTCTAAATCTCTTTTGGGGGGCTGGCCCCCCATACCTGGGGTTTGCTTGTTTGTTTTAATGTTTGGATTTCCTTTTTTAAAAAGATTGACAGGTGGGACAGAGTAGGGAGTAGGGAAGCCCAGAGCAGGTGAAAGTTCCTTGTGGTGTTAGTGGGAGGGAGGGGCAGGTGAACTAAGATTTTTGAGGCAGTGGGGGAAAAAAACTGTAAAGTAAGACTCAGGGGGACGGGACCACCTACCAGGGACTAGCAAGCCACTGGGGAGAGCATTGGGTGAAGGAAACCACGTGAGGACACTTTCAATATGAATAAATCACTGAGTGAGACTCAAACAAAAGCTGAGCCTTGGCTTTCCTTCTTCACTTTTCCCAGTTCGGAAGAACTTGACTGTGCATCCAAGTGCTGTGTCAGACCTCAAACCAAGGAAAGCCATCCAAAGGGCTTCTGATTGGTACCCATCCACGATAAAAAGTGTGCTGTGCATCCATTCCACAAACCTTTCCTCTGATGCCAAGGACAGGAGTTGGTTTAAAAGCTCAGCCCCCAGGGGGCTTACTTCTTGGAGGCAACCGTCAAGTGTGCTCTGTTCTGTCACTCATTTCTGGTGAGCAGATACCGCCTGGTTTGTGTATCTCTGCCTCATTGCTTTTCTGTGCCTTCTAAGAATTGGAAAACTCCTTGAGACCTTGGGCCCGTCCTTGCATGAACATCCACTCTGAGCAATATGAAGCCAGTGTTTGTACGGTCGTGGGCAAAGGAGTCCAAGCTTAGAAGCTGTGGACTTCCAAGCAGGGGTTCGGTCCCTGAGGGAGAGGCGAAGAGCTGGACCTGCAGGCCTGACTTAGGATGTGGCCAGCCACATATGAGTCCTAATCAAGAAACAGAGAGCACATGAGGGTGAGCACAAGGGGAGCTCAATGAATAGCAGTAAGGCCTGCCAGTGAGGGAAGACATGAAGGACTCTACAAGCGAAAAAATATATCAGATCATTTCAGTAGCACCAGATGTCCCGTGGTTCATAGGGACCGCTGGACACTAGCTGGACCCCAGCAGGTCACTACGGAAGAAGGCTTGCTCTTGAGACCTCTAAAGTTAGACTTGGAAAGCCTTCCCCACCTCTGGTCTACTAGTCGTCAAAGGACTTTCCCCATGACATGCAGGAAGACAATACTAGAACTTCTATATACTTTTAAAAAATTATATCCTTTTGATTTTCACCTCTTTGTATGTTTTACAACGTACATAAGCTATTCATACAATAGTAGGGGTACACAACCTATAAATATGTATGACTTTTTTTTAATCAATATTTTTTATTATGATATTGTGGAGTACAGTTAAGGGTTAGGTATACAAATATGCTTCGTTCAGGCACTCTTGTTGATAAGAGGTGTCTCCCTGTCCTCAGACAGATATTGACTACCATTAATCCCACCTCCCTTCCCCCCCATAGTTTCCCACCACTGTCAGTCA